>NC_036863.1:5064858-5081626 GCF_002910315.2 Salvelinus sp. IW2-2015 | reverse complement strand
CACTACCACTAAAGCATTTCATTACACTACAAGCATTTCATTACACTAAGCATTTCATTACATCCTACAAAGCATTTCACTACACTACAAGCATTTCATTACACTACAAGCATTTCACTAAACACTCAAGCATTTCCTACACTACAAGCATTTCATTACACTACAAGCATTTCACTACACTACAAGTATTTCATCTACACTACAAGTATTTCATTACACTACAAGCATTTCACTACACTACAAGCATTTCACTACACTACAAGCATTTCATTACACTACAAGCATTTCACTACACTACAGCATTTCACTACACTACAAGATTTCCTTACACTACAAGCATTTCACTACACTCAAGCATTTCATTACAACTACAAGCATTTCACTAACACTACAAGTTTCACTACACTCCAAGCATTTCATTACACTACAGCATTTCACTACACTACAAGCATTTCACTTACACTACAAGCATTTCAATTACACTACAAGCATTTCACTACACTACAAGATTTCATTACACTACACATTTCATACACTACAAGCATTTTCATTACACTACAAGCATTTCATTAACACTCACATTCATTACACTACAAGCATTTCATTACACTACAAGCATTTCACTACACTACAAGCATTTCACTAACACTACAAGCATTTCACTACACTACAAGCATTTCACTACACTACACATTTCATTACATACAAAGCATTTCACTACAGCATTTAACAAGCATTTCACTACACTACAAGCATTTCATTACACTACAAGCATTTCAGCTACACTACAAGCATTTCACTACACTACAAGCATTTCCATTACACTACAAGCATTTCACTACACTACCAAGCATTTTCACTACACTACAAGCATTTCACTACACTACAAGCATTTCATTACACTACAAGCACTTTCAACTACACTACACATTTCACTACACTACAAGCTTTTCACTACACTACAAGCATTTCACTACACTACAAGCCTTTCCCTACTACTACAAGCATTTCATTACACTACAAGCATTTCACTACACTACAAGCATTTCATTACACTACAAGCATTTCACTACACTATAAAGCATTTCACTACTCTACAAGCATTTCACTACACTAACAAGCATTTCACTACACTACAAGCATTTCACTACACTACAAGCATTTCACTACACTACAAGCATTTCCTACACTACAAGCATTTCACTACCTCCTAACAAGCATTTCATTACACTACAAGCATTTCACTACACTACAAGCTTTTCACTACACTACAAGCATTTCACTACACTACAAGCATTTCATTACACTACAAGCATTTCACTACACACTACAAGCATTTCACTACACTACAAGCATTTCACTACACTACAAGCATTTCACTTACTACAAGCATTTCACTACTTCTACAAGCATTTCATTACACTACAAGCATTTCACTACACTACAAGCATTTCACTACTCTACAAGCATTTCATTACACTACAAGCATTTCATTACACTACAGCATTTCACTAACACTACAAGCATTTCATACTCTAAGCATTTCATTACACTACAAGCATTTCACTACACTACAAGCATTTCACTACACTACAAGCATTTCACTACACTACAAGCATTTCACTACACTACCTTTCACTACTTAAACAGCATTCATTACACTACAAGCATTTCACTACACTACAAGCATTTCACTACACTACAAGCATTTCATTACACTACAAGCATTTCATTACACTACAAGCATTTCACTACACTACAAGCATTTCACTAACACTACAAGCATTTCATTACACTACAAGCATTTCACTACACTACAAGCATTTCATTACACTACACAGCATTTCACTACACTACAAGCTTTCATTACACTACAAGCATTTCACTACACTACAAGCATTTCACTACTCTAACAAGCATTTCATTACACTACAAGCATTTCATTACACTACAAGCATTTCACTACACTACAAGTATTTCATTACTACAACATTTCACTACACTAAAGCATTTCACTACACTACAAGCATTTCATTACACTACAAGCATTTCACTTACACTACAAGATTTCACTACACTACAAGCATTTCATTACATACAAGCATTTACTACTACAAGCATTTCATTACACTACAAGCATTTCACTACACTACAAGCATTTCTACACTACAAGCATTTCACTCTCACAAGCATTTCATTACACTACAAGCATTTCCTACACTACAAGCATTTCACACTATCTACAAGCATTTCATTACACTACAAGCATTTCACTACACTACAAGCATTTCACTACACTACAAGCATTTCATTACACTACAAGCATTTCACTACACTAACGCATTTCATTACACTACAAGCATTTCACTACACTACAGGCATTTCACTACACTACAAGCATTTCACTACCCTACAAGCATTTCATTACACTACAAGCATTTCATTACACTACAAGCATTTCACTACACACAGTATTTCATACATACAAGCTTTCACTACACTACAAGCATTTCATTACACTACAAGCATTTCACTACACTACAAGTTATTCATTACACTACAAGCATTCACTACACTACAAGCATTTCACTACACTACAAGCATTTCATTACACTCACAAGCATTTCCCTAACTACAAGATTTCATCTACACTACAAGCATTTCACTACACTACAAGTATTCACTACTACAGCATTTCATACACTACAAGCATTTCACTACACTACAAGCATTTCATACACTACAAGCATTTCATTACACTACAAGCATTTCACTACACTACAAGCATTTCATTACACTACAAAGCATTTCATACACTACAAGCATTTCATTACACTACAAGCATTTCACTACATACAAGCATTTCACTTACACTACAAGCATTTCACTAACACTACAAGCATTTCACTACACTACCAGCATTTTCATTACACACAAGCATTTCATTACACTACAAGCATTTCATTACACTACAAGCATTTCATTACACTACAAGCATTTCACTCACTACAAGCATTTCATACACTACAAGCATTTCATTACACTACACAGCATTTCATTACACTACAAGCATTTCATTACACTACAAGCATTTCATTACACTACAAGCATTTCATTACACTACAAGCATTTCATTACACTACAAGCATTTTCATTACACTACAAGCATTTCACTACCTACAGCATTTCACTACAATCTACAAGCATTTCACTACACTACAAGCATTTCATTACACTACAAGCATTTCACTACCCTACAAGCATTTCATTACACTACAGACATCATTCACTACACTACAAGCATTTCAACTACTCTACAAGCATTTCATTACACTACAAGCATTTCATTACACTACACACGCATTTCACTTAACTACAAGCATTTCACTACATACAAGCATTTCCACACTAAAGCATTCACTACACTACAAGCATTTCATTACACTACAAGCATTTCACTACACTACAAGCATTTCATTACACTACAAGCAATTTCACTACACTACAAGCATTTCACTACTCTACAAGCATTTCACTACACTACAAGCATTTCACTACTCTACAAGCATTTCATACACTACAAGCATTTCATTACACTACAAGCATTTCATTACACTACAAGCATTTCATTACACTACAAGCATTTCACTACACTACAAGCATTTCACTACTACAAGCATTTCACTACACTACAAGCATTTCACTACACTACAAGCATTTCACTACACTACAAGCATTTCACTACACTACAACATTCATACACTACAAGCATTTCCACACTACAAGCATTTCACTACTCTACAAGCATTTCATTACACTACAAGCATTTCACTACACTACAAGCATTTCACTAACTACAAAGCATTTCACTACACTACAAGCATTTCATTACACTACAAGCATTTCATTACACTACAAGCATTTCACTACACTACAAGCATTTCACTACACTACAAGCATTCATTACACTAAAAGCATTCACTACACTACAAGCATTTCACTACACTACAAGCATTTCATTACACTACACAGCATTTCCATTACACTACAAGCTTTCATTACACTACAAGCATTTCACTACACTAACAAGCATTTCACTACACTACAAGCATTTCATTACACTACAAGCATTTCATTACACTACAAGCATTTCATTTACACTACACACAAGCATTTCACTACACTACAAGCATTTCACTACACTACAAGCATTTCACTACACTACAAGCATTTCACTACACTACAAGCATTTCACTACACTACAAGCATTTCACTACACTACAAGCATTTCGCCACACTCGCAATGACATCTGCTAAACACGTATATGTGACCAATAAAATTGGATTTTATTTGTTTGTCCCAATCTCTGCCCCCTCACAGAAGAGCCTTGCTAGGCTTACCTCAGAACAACCACTGCCCACCCAACCTCAGAACAACCACTGCCCCCAAACCTCAGMACAACCACTGCCCACCCAACCTCAGAACAACCACTGCCCACCCAACCTCAGAACAACCACTGCCACCCACACCACCTCTGCAGSCTCTCTGACTTTGACTCACTGAGTTTCTTTTTCTGTAGAGCGAACCGTTACCATAGATACTGGATAATAAAGCAGAATTGCCACATCTACTGTAGGCGGTATATGATATACAACACACCGCTACAGAACTGATGAAGTTAAGTAGCCTACTACACTCAAACACGTTATACATTTGAACTAAGAAGTCATTGATTTAAAAACGTTGATGAGAAGTAGACATTTATCTAATTGAATTAGTGAAATGATGGGATCTGGTGTTTATCCAGAGTTGTTGTAAATAATTAAAGAGGTGATGCAGTAAGCAGGGGATATAATTAGGATTGAAAGAGACTGACACTCAAGCACAACAACATGCCCCAGATTAGGATGGCTTTAAAAGAGGACATTCACTGGGTCACAAACTGGGTACTGTAGTTTAGAGGAGGGCCTGCTCCTTAGCCTGCGCTGTTACTAACTTTTATTAAATGCATTAAACATTAAATTAAACATTAAATGCATTGACTGCCATCACAGCTCTACGCAACCTTCTGTTGCTGTCCAGGGTGCTGAAATTTCCACTGCTGAAGTTTTTAGACCGCCTTAATAAGGTCTGGTATGGTGATGCCGCTGTCCAGTGCTGAAGTGTACACTGCTGAAGTTTATGGGGTGAAGAAAGTTAACATTAATTTACTGTATTTCAGTGCACAATTATGAACGATAACATTTAAGTTAATAAATAATACATATTTTTTTTGGGGGGGGGGTGCCCAAAACAAAATGTGTTAAACTGAACAAAACAACATTTCAAACATTCTATTTCAACTGAACAAAACATTTCAAACATTCTATTTTCCCAGGAAATTTCGCAGAGGTCAGGGAGTTATAAAACAAGTTTTCTGTGAAGCAAGAAACAGCAAGGCACTGAGAAAGCTGCTTGATTGAAGTACTTTAAAATGAAGAGTTATGCGCCAACACTCAGACGTTGTCGTAGGTTTAGTCAAGGTCAGTTCGTCATCTATGGAGATGACTCAGTTATGACACAGTTCACAAAAAGGCTAAGTTATTTATTCTTCAAAATCTTTTGAGGAATGGAAAACCTACACCTATCCAATGTTGAATCTGTGGGATATCACACACMTTGTAATATTGTATTAYTTTAGTATTGTACATTATATATTGTAAATGTGTAATAATACAGTAATATTGTAATACTGTATTGTATGATGTATTGTTGTATGATGTATACTGTTGTTGTGTTATGTATGATGTAGACTGTTTTAATTCCTGTTTGGACCCCAGAGTTGCTGCTGCCTTGGCTGCAGTTAATGGGGATTCTAATAAATACTAAATACTAAAATCCTGGTTCAAAATGGCAACAGTGGAGAAATGAACATTGATATAGGATGAGGTTACCCCTCAAGTTACCTGTGCAATATAAAGTGTTTTGAGAGCTGTTTAGTCCTCAATCTTAATATAATCCATTATTATCATTAATATGTATAGAGTTCAAATCTTAAGATTCCAGTKGTCTGTTGTATCTTGACAATTAGCAATAAGGCTACACTTGTGGGCCAACAAGCCTTCAGTGGCACTATCTGTGACCATTTGACACTTTGTGGCAGAAACAATGCTCCAAAGACCAGTCCCCATATCTATCTCTGSATCAGTGCTCTCTGGGACTGTCAATGGTGGGTGTAGCTAGTGCATGGAAGTCAGGCGCAGCAGAGCAGAGATGAGTGGACAAAGCACTTTACTAAGGCAATCATAATACAGAACGCAACCGCGTCACAAAACAAATGCCCAAGGAACAAGTGAGGCAGCACAAAGTACAAAACCTTTAGTACAAAGTACCGGCTGCCACAAAGCACGGGCATAAAACAAAACCCGGCGTAAACCAGCCGGAAGGGTGCCAACCTTGACAAATAAACAATACCCCACACAGACATGGAGCGAACAGAGGGCTAAATACACATAGTAATGATGATGAGATGTAAACCAGGTGTGCAGGAAAACAAGACAAAACAAATAGAAAATGAAAAGTGGATCGGCGATGGCTGGAAGACCGGTGACGTTGACCGCCAAAAGCCGCCCGAACAAGGAGAGGAACCGACTCATCATGTGTGTATGTGTGTGTGTGTGTGTGTGTGTGTGTGTGCGTGCGTGCACGCGTGTTTGTGTGCCGGCAGAGATACGATGGCCATGGTCCTCACTCTCTTTAATGATCTGTGGTTGAAGCCTCTGCTGTATTGACCATGGTCCTCACTCTCCTTAATGATCTGTGGTTGAAGCCTCTGCTGTATTGACCATGGTCCTACTCCCCTTTAATGATCTGTGGTTGAAGCTTTGCTGTGATTGACCATGGTCCTCACTCTCCTTAATGATCTGTGGTTGAAAGCTCTGCTGTATTGACCATGGTCCTCACTCTCCTAATGATCTGTGGTTGAAGCTCTGCTGTATTGACCATGGTCCTCACTCCCCTTAATGATCTGTGGTTGAAAGCTTTGCTGTATTGACCATGGTCCTCACTCTCCTTAATGATCTGTGGTTGAAAGCTCTGCTGGATTGACCATGGTCCTCACTCTCCTTAATGATCTGTGGTTGAAAGCCTCTCAGTGTATGACCGATGGTCCCCACGCTCCTTAATTAATAATGCTGTGCCCATTTCATGGTACTTAAACTTTATTGTCATGGATGTGGATTATGGGCCTGTGTCATTTCAATGGTGGCATTACATAGCATGMCAAGCAGATTCACACCAATGAAATCTGAAAYAAGCTCCCTTCCTAAGAGGCACCTTGGCTCAGAGAATGGCTTCCATTAATGCTAAGTGAATCMTATTATGCAGTAATGTTTAATATAATGTTGATTCAACCGCTGCCCTTGCTTATGTTACTATCACTATGGCCTCTACCACTATCAGTGCTGCTTCTAGTATTATCAGGGCCAGGAGATTTAGCTGACCATGTGACCCATGTCATATATTTAGAGAATTAGGCTTATTTTTGGAATTGTGAATATTGCTTTGATTCTAGACATTCAGTTACATAGCATTGTTTAAATGTTCAAATTCAAATTCAAATTCAAGCTGCTTTATTGGCATGAAAAACATTGTGTCAATATTGCCAAAGCAACAATGTATACAATATACATTGTAATAAATTTATAAACAATGACAAATAATAGTATAGAATGGCAGTTACCCATGTAATGTTAATGGGGAGTTAACATGGCTGCCATAGAATGTTGTAGTGTCATGTAAATGCATCATAATGAAGAAACCACATTGACCCAACTCTCTACATACAGGACTCAGGCCCTAGCTCTTACTATGATTAGTGTGCTGCTGTAAGTGACTGGGGTCAAACTCAGATTGCCTGCACCCCCCAACACTGTGTTAGCCCGCAGAACTAAAACCAAGGCATTAGCTAAGGGAGCTAATATAAGTCTCCAGGCCTCTTACTATAAATAAAACAACTATATCATTGTCATACATACAAACACATATCTTATYATGCCTATTCTCTTGACTGCCGCGGTTTAACACATTTCTCCAACGTCCACATAGACACAGCATTACACACTGCACCACGTCTTGAAGGAGGTGGGTGTACACCGTTCAAAGTGCATCAACAACATTATATAAGTTACATATTGAGTACAATGAGACCAGGATAGTGGGATTTCATTGCATAACTCCTGTATATCTCTTTTTAGGCTTTTAAAGAAAACATGSTTTAGATAAATTATACATATGTGGAATGTCATACCCTTAATGGATAAGTCAAGTTTAACAATAAAATATAGTGTGCCATGTTCTGTACAGATTAACAACATAGAAGATAAGATCAATCAAACGCTTTAACCAAAAATCAGAGTAGATCTTGTGGCAGAGAACTTACCTGAACTAAACAGCATATAATATTTAACTGCACAAATCACTTTACTCTCACATTTCCCTTTGTGCTGTATTAAATAGTGCTTTATTTCTCATTTAGAATGAGACCTACAGTTACTGTACTCATCAGAAAATATCTGTCCATACAACTGTGATTATATCTTAGTGGTATAACACAAGCAATACTTTTGTGGTAAAAGTCACATTTGTGCCAAATCGAGAATGAACRGACTTTTACAATGTCACTCCAGGTCAGTGAAAGCTTGGAGCAAGCCAGCAAACCCCCTSCCACTTCTGCCTTGCCAACACCACCACCACCAACAGCACAATCACATACACCATCCAAGGTGTATCTGTTTTATCTATTTTCTATTTGTTAACCCACATGCTGATGTGCAGGAGATGTGAAGGACAGCACGTGTAAACAGACTGTCTGTCACAGGTAATGGAAACAGCTAAGTTGGACATGACCAAGAACAACATGCAATAATGGAGTGATGCTGTTATCTCCTCAACTTTATTAGGAATTATGATCTGTAAAATGCTCTCCACCCCAGAAACCATCTCTGGTGCACTCTTCCAGGAGTATAGTTGAGCCTTTTCCAAATCTCCAAACGGGTCCAAACTAATTCCCTGCCAAAACTATCAGTGGATTTCTTCGTTCTTATCTCCCATAATGCCTTATTCGATTATTGTCAATGTCCTCCGTGCCTGCTCTTCTTCAGTCTCTTAAAACTCTTTAGTTTTTCAACTGAGCGAGTCAGATGAGGCGCAGCCGCACTGGGGAAGTCGAGCAGGACTGGCGCAAAAGCCTTCTCGTTTTCAGACTAAGCCGTGTGATCAGCGTTTTGTATGATTTTAAATGATGGAATATGGAAATTATAACAGTTGACCACGGCTTTGTGGCTGTGGAGTGTTTACGAGGCATGGCTTTCGTTTTCAATTGTTTTTTTCTGTCCTGGTGAGTACAAGTGAACTAATTTCCCCCCGACTTTACGAGTGCTAGAATGTTGATAAATGTACACTATGCAACTTTGATGCAGTAACAAGTTGTATTGAGTAGAATAAGCCACCAGATAATGAATATGCGCTTTGTCTACAGTGTGAGCAATGTTTGGGGAAATCATGTGAAATCAACGCAAACTGAGAATATCTATTTGGATAACATCACGCGTGTATTGGATAGATTACTAGATGGATATGACAACAGACTGCGACCTGGATTTGGAGGTACAGTAATACATATTTAATACTTCTAACAGGTTGTTTGATAATGTGTGAAATTCAAGTCTACTCACGTAGTTAATCAAGTTTTCCTTTACACAGTAGTGAGGCGCCTATGTTCCAGATAGRGCATAATTCTTGGTCACTGTCCCATCGTTGGAAGCTGCTTTTAGTGTCATTAATATAACTGTCGAATTTGTGACACCGAGGGTCCAGGCAATTAATATAACACACTGACCACAGGATTTGTTTCTCACACATTGCTAAATTCCAATCCTACTAATGGATGTTATTGTGCTGACTTGTAATAGCCAACAACTACAGGTCAAGTAACTGTAAACTAGAAAAGTGATATAATTAACAATAACATCGTTTTTATCCTGTCAATATCTCACAAGCTTCCATTTTTTTTATAGTGAAGAGTTGTGTTTATTTATGTCTTATGTCAAAACAACATTTATCTTTGTAGGTCCAGTTACTGAGGTCAAAACAGACATCTTTGTCACAAGCTTTGGTCCAGTGTCAGATGTTGAGATGGTATGTGGCCTCATTACTACTTTATCCAGTCCACTTATATAACTCAAAACTCCAGACTGTTGGCATTTATTTATAATTCAATAACACATACTTGTGTTAGTGCAGACAGGACAGTATAATTGCTTGGTGCTCCCAGTCCTAGCATGTCCGTCCACAGCCTCAAGTCATATTCCTACCAGCCTTCATTATTCTGGGCAGGATGTCATTAGTGCAGCTTAGGGATTTTAATCTGGTTGACAATCCCTGTCAGTGAGGGTCCCGAGCCGGCTGAGCGTTTGATTTCCATTACACACTATATTATATTTCACAGCATCTAAAACCCACTTCTGGTACCATGTGATCCACTAGTAGCCATCCCATAGGCAGTATAGATAAGACCAGAGCTGTAAAGATGGCCATTTGAGTTAAAAGTATTCCTGGATTGAAAAAGCCATTATCCATTGAGTTTTATTTCATTATATATGGCAGCTAAAAGCTGGATTGCATACACATCAAGAAATTCAAGAAAACAAAGTAAATCAATACTGTTGGGTTAAAATGTGGATAATTCTTGGAACCTGTAATGAAATACAGTCAGTTTGTCTTAGTTGAGAAATATGGACCTACACAGTACTTCAACAGATCAAAAACAACATGTAGGGAAGACTCTAAACTATTTCATATCATAATCCTACTTATTATTGATATTTCATTCACGTAAATGAGGTCACTGACGTACTGTARGCTATGTACTGTACTGTACAGCAATGTCATCGTTAGCATATGAATTGATTGCTGATTTGATTTCCAAACTGCGATGTTGTAGGAGTACACTATGGATGTATTTTTCCGTCAAACGTGGATTGATGAGAGGTTGAAATTCGAGGGCCCCATCGAGATTCTGCGTCTCAACAACCTCATGGTCAGCAAGATCTGGACACCAGACACATTCTTCCGGAATGGCAAGAGGTCCATCTCTCACAACATGACCACTCCCAACAAGCTGTTCCGCATCATGCAGAACGGAACTATCCTCTACACCATGAGGTACTACTGAGTCACAGCCATCCAGGTCCAAAACAGACCTGTGTAGGACAGTAGTCTGTGTTCTACCGGACATCTATCTGAGTAACATACAAACACAGTCATGGCGATGGTTTAGCGCCCGGCATTCTCCAACCMWGTTCCTGGAGAGCTACCGTCCTGTAGCTTTTCACTCCAAACCTAATCTAGTGCACCTGATTCTAATAATTAGCTGGTTGATAAACTGAATCAGGTTAGTTACAACTGGTGTTAGAGCGAAACATACAGGACGGTAGCTCTCCAGGAACAGGGTTGGAGAGCCCTGGTTAAGTTATTTGTGCGATACAACTTACCCAGGCGTCAACTTACCCAGGCATATCTCTATCAGTATTGCTTTGTTTTCAAAAGACGGTATGGCCTGGTACGTGATCAGTTGTAGATGATCACAGGTGACCATTACTACTGGGGCGGCAGGGTAGCCTAGTGGTTAGAGTGTTGGGCTAGTAACTGAAAGGTTGCAAGTTCAAATCCCTGAGCTGACAAGGTACAAATCTGTTGTTCTRCCCCTGAATAAGGCAGTGTTCCTAGGCTGTCATTGAAAATAATAATTTGTTCTTAACTGACTTGCCTAGTTAAATCAAATAAAACATAAGGTGTGAAAAATTATCTTTGCCATTCCATTGCAGATTGACTATAAATGCAGAGTGTCCCATGAGACTGATGAACTTCCCCATGGACGGCCATGCCTGTCCTCTCAAGTTTGGTAGCTGTAAGTTGTCTTTCATTGACCTCAGTCAGACAGATGGTTCCACCAGGCTATCTGGTGATTACAGAATGACTWCATTATCTTTATTTTTGCTGTCCAGATGCCTACCCCATGAGTGAAATTGTGTACACATGGAAAAAAGGACCACTGTTCTCTGTGGAAGTACCAGAAGAGTCCTCCAGCTTGCTACAGTACGATCTAATAGGACAGACAGTGTCCAGTGAGAGGTTAAAATCCAACACTGGTAAGAAAATATTAATTCACTTAACGCTTTAGTAATGCTTAAAGAAATAAGCATACCGTATGCAAATGGCTTTGAATGAAGATTTCAATCCAAGTMATTTTTTTATTTCTAAATGAAATTTTAATTTGAATCTATGCTTGTTTGGTACACATTCAAACTGCAGCATTTGACATGTGCTAGAGTATGCATGTACTGCATGTATGAGGTCTCCCTGAGAAGTTCACTGTCTCATCTGTTTTCTGTAGCACAAATCAGTTTTGTGCTCTGTGAAATGCTGATTTACCAACGTGTCTGTTCGAAACTCTCTGTGCCCACAGACAGTATTCCATTTGTTTTCTGACAGGTGAATATGTAGTCATGACTGTTCACTTCCACCTACAAAGGAAGATGGGCTTCTTCTTGATTCAGACATACATCCCCTGTATCATGACCGTGATCCTGGCTCAGGTCTCTTTTTGGATCAATAAGGAATCGGTTCCTGCACGAACTGTGTTCGGTAGGCCTCCTCCTGATCTCCACCATCACTYCATTGTCTTATCCACCATGCTTACGTTACAAAGTAACCCCTACAAGTCCCAATATAAGTTGGAGTTCCCTTAAAGTGATATTTACATTTACATTGTACATTTTAGTCATTTAGCTAGGTTGGATAACCACATAGCACTATCATAGTATTGTTCATTGTTCCTCAATAGAGTATCTTATCAGCGGGGGGGGGGGGTGGGGTGGGGGGGGGGGCACGTGCAAGTGTTAGTTCACAAACAACTGTTTTTTTTCAACAATAGAGCCTCTTTAAAATAACTAAAAACTAACCTTGGATAACACAGTTTCATCACTCATAACATGATCTATTCTGTATCCATTTATGTACATTTGGTGAAGATGTTGTACTTCAGTATTAGAATGTGTTTTCTTGGCCGGACATGGTAATGGTTTGCATTATGTAGAGTGGTACTAGAGAACATAGGTAGCACAGTCACATGGTATCTCTTGTCTTCTACCTCTTATCTCTATTCCCTCCCAATTGGATCTGAATTAAACTCCTTTTCTGAAATCGGTCAAACCGGGCAGAGAGCGGGGGGATGTTGTTTACTTGAACTTGTTCTGAGGAGTTGCAGGTTCYGGTTGTTCCCATTACATCATGCTACACTTGCTTCAGCCTCTAGCCTCAGGAGCAGAGCGCTCTTAAGTTTCATTTGCCATCCTTTTGATTTTCAATTTAAATTTCCTCAGCTACATTTTTGTGTGCAGTAGTAGCGGCTGCTGGCCTTTGTAGATTATGGCTCTGTTTGGAAGCTTGTCAGCATTTTGACAAGCCCACACTGAGGAAAAAGATACCAATCATTAGTACGYGTTCAAGTTGGGCCCAATGTGAGATGCACATATGCAGAAAGTCATTAACCTCCCACATCCTGCTGCTTTCATTTGGCATGGTAGCGGGAGTAAAACGCTGTGGAGATATTGGAGTGTTTTTAGTGTGAGCATGGTGTGTCCTTTATGAGGCTGTTGCATTCAACATATTGGATTTTCCCCAAACCCATGAATGACAGGCTTTATCTTCACAGTTTACACTTTATTTTTKGGGGGCCTTAAGAAATTCTATGATTAAGAGATTGTAAATTGCTTCTGTAAATACAAYGTATTTTAATGCTTTGCTGGTGACACAACCACAGAACAACAGTAATATGGGGCACAGCGAGAAGCCTGTAGCTAAATAAGTTGTGGTAATGCACTGACGTGTGCAGACGGAGAAAGAGAGAGACAGAGAGCTATGTCGAAGCACTCCATCAGGGTTAAAGCACATTAGGCATTGTTGTTGTGTGCAGCTTCGCAAGCTGGCTTTCTAAGAGCTGAAAGTCTCCAGAGCTGAAGTCTCACAGACTTAATTGAGTGGGCCTAATTTGTACCTTGCTTTTTGCCTTTAAAAGCACACGGATGCCTCAAGCTCTTCATTTCTTTCTCCTGTCTTTATCCTTCATTTCCTCCTCCTCCTCATCCTCCTCCCTCTCTCTCTCTTTCTCTCGCCTCCTCTGCTTTTTTTCCTGACACGATTTCTCCCATACCCTTCTTTCCCAGTGTGTGATCATTTAGTGCTTGAGTTTGACAATTGTTGGCAATTGTGGGGGTTTTATGGAGAGTTGGGACTGTAAAACAACAGTTTCATTCACTCAAACTGATCTTTCTGTATCCATTTATGTAACAGTTTTGAAGCAATGTCTGATGACTTTCAAGATTATCAGAATTGTGTTTTTGCGGACGGACATGGTAACATGGTTGCTCATATGTAGAGTGGTCGTAAGAGAACATAGGTAGCACAGTCACATGGTATCTCTGTCTTCTACCTCTTATCTCTATTCCCTCCCAATTGGATCTGAATTAAACTCCTTTCTGAAAGCGTCAAACCGGCAGAGAGCGGGGGGATGTTGTTTACTTGAACTTGTTTGAGGAGTTGCAGGTTCCGGTTGTTCCCAAACATCATGCTACACTTGCTTCAGCCTCTAGCCTCAGGAGCAGAGCGCTCTTAAGTTTCATATTGCCATCCTTTTGATTTCAATTTAAATTCCTCAGCTACATTTTTGTGTGCAGTAGTCGCTGCTGGCCTTTGTAGATTATGGCTCTGTTTGGAAGCTTGTCAGCATTTTGACAAGCCCACACTGAGGAAAAATACCAATCATTAGTACGGTTCAAGTTGGCCAGTGTAGTCAACAGTTCGC
This sequence comes from Salvelinus sp. IW2-2015, assembly GCF_002910315.2. Lineage (NCBI taxonomy): Eukaryota > Metazoa > Chordata > Actinopteri > Salmoniformes > Salmonidae > Salvelinus > Salvelinus sp. IW2-2015. Next base: position 5,066,723 of record NC_036863.1, on the reverse strand, counting down.
GAGAAAGTCATTAACCTCCAACTGCCTCGCTTCATTTGGCATGTAGCGGGAGATAAAACGCAGTGTGGAGATATTGGAGTGTTTTTAGTGTGAGCATGGTGTGTCCCTTTATGAGGCTGTTGCATTCAACATATTGGATTTTCCCAAACCCATGAATGACAGGCTTTATCTTCACAGTTTACACTTTATTTTTTGGGGGGCCTTAAGAAATTCTATGTTAAGAGATTGTAAATTGCTTCTGTAAATACAAGTATATTTAATGCTTTGCTGGTGACACAACCACAGAACAACGTAATATGGGGCACAGCGAGAAGCCTGTAGCTAAATAAGTTGGGTAATGCACTGACGTGTGCAGACGGAGAAAGAGAGAGACAGAGAGCTATGTCGAAGCACTCCATCAGGGTAAAGCACATTAGGCATTGTTGTTGTGTGCAGCTTCGCAAGCTGGCTTTCTCTAGAGCTGAAAGTCTCCAGAGCTGAAGTCTCACAGACTTAATTGAGTGGGCCTAATTTGTACCTTGCTTTTGCCTTTAAAAGCACACGGATGCCTCAAGCTCTTCATTTCTTTCTCCTGTCTTTATCCTTCATTTCCTCTCCTCCTCCTCCTCCTCCCTCTCTCTCTCTTCTCTCGCCTCCTCTGCTTTTTTCCTGACACGATTTCCCCATACCCCTTTCCCAGTGTGTGATCATTTAGTGCTTGAGTTTGACATTGTTGGCAATGGGGTTTTTAGAGATGTTGGGACTTATGATTAGCTAGTTATGAGAGAGTTGGGACTGTACTAGCTTGGAGAGCTGAGTACTGTACTACTTTATGGAGAGATTGGTACTGTAGCTGGCTTGTATGGAGATTGGACTGTAGCTAGCTTTATGGGAAGGTTGGTAGCTGTAGTTAGCTTTATTTAGTGAGAGTTGGAGCTTAGGCTAGCTTATGGAGAGTTGAGTACTGGTATCGCTTTATGGAGAGTTGGTACTGTACTAGCTTTATGGAGACGTTGGTACTGTAGCTAGCTTTATGGAGAGTTGGGTACTGATGATTGCTAGTCTTTATGGAGAGTTGGACTGTATCAGCTTTATGGAGAGTTGGACTGGACTAGCTTAGTATGGAGAGTTGGACTGTAGCTAGCTTATGGAGAGTTGGGACTGTACTAGCTTATGTTGGAGAGTTGGGTACTGTAGCTAGCTTTATGAGAGTTGGTACTGTAAGCTAGCTTTATGGAGAGTTGGGTACTGTAGCTAGCTTTATGGAGATTGGACTGTATCTAGCTTTATGGAGAGTTGGGACTGTATCTAGCTTTATGGAGAGTTGATACTGTAGCTAGCTTTATGGACAGGTGGTACTGTATCTAGCTTTAGGACAGTTGGGACTGTATCTAGCTTTATGGACAGTTGGACTGTATCTACTTTATGGGAGGTTGGTACTGGTACTAGCTTTATGGAGAGTTGACTGTAGCCAGCTTTATGGGGAGTTGGAACTGTATCTAAAGCGTTTTATGGACAGTATGGTAACTTGGTTCCTAGCTTTGTGGACAGTGGATACTATGTATTCCTAGCCTTGATGAACATGTTTCCGGACTGCTATCTTTAGTTGTTATGCGACAGTTAAGGAACTGATATCCTACTTGTATGGAGAGTGTGGGTTAACGTGTAACTCTAGCTTTGTATGGACACCAACAAGTTGGTACGGCACCCTGAAGAGCATAGGCTTGTGATGGGACCAGTTGGTACTGTAGCTAGCTTTGTATCGGGGGCCCTATGAGGGGATCCTGATATCTAATTTAATGGACTAATGTGTGGTACATGTAGCTAAGCTCTTTTAGATGGGACAGTATGGGACGTTTATCTGCTTTATGACGAGTTGGGGAGCA
>NC_036863.1:5052981-5064833 GCF_002910315.2 Salvelinus sp. IW2-2015 | reverse complement strand
ATCTAAGCTTTATGAGAGTGGTACTGTAGCTAGCTTTTATGGAGAGTTGGTACTGTAGCTAGCTTTATGGAGAGTTTGGACTGTATCTAGCTTTATGGAGAGTTGGTACTGTAGCTAGCTTTATGGAGAGTTGGTACTGTAGCTAGCTTTATGGAGAGTTGGACTGTAGCTATGCTTTATGGAGAGTTGGACTGTAGCTAGCTTTATGGAGAGTTGGTACTGTAGCTAGCTTTATGGAGAGTTGGTACTGTAGCTAGCTTTATGGAGAGTTGGGACTGTATCTAGCTTTATGGAGAGTTGGTACTGTAGCTAGCTTTATGGAGTTGGTACTGTAGCGACTTTATGGAGGTGGTACTGTAGCTAGCTTTATGGAGAGTTGGACTGTAGCTAGCTTTATGGAGAGTTGGGACTGTAGCTAGCTTTATGGAGGTTGGTACTGTAGCTAGCTTTATGGAGCAGTGGGACTGTAGCAGCTTTATGGAAGTTGGTACTGTATCTAGCTTATGGAGATTGGTACTGATCTAGCTTTATGGAGAGTTGGTACTGTAGCTAGCTTTATGGAGAGTTGTACTGTATCTGCTTTATGGAGAGTTGACTGTATCTAGCTTTATGGACGAGTTGGGACTGTAGCTAGCTTATGGAGAGTTGGGACTGTACTAGCTTTTATGGAGAGTTTGGACTGTAGCTAGCTTTATGAGAGTTGGTACTGTAGCTAGCTTTATGGAGAGTTGGGGACTGTGATCTAGCTTCTTATGGAGAGTTGGACTGTATCTAGCTTTATGGAGAGTTGGATACTGTAGCTAGCTTTATGGACAGTTGTACTGTATCTAGCTTTATGGACAGTTGGCAACTCGACTGTAGCTAGCTTTATGGAGAGTTGGTACTGTATCTAGCTTTATGGAGAGTTGGGACTGTATCTAGCTTTATGGAGAGTTGGTAACTGTCTTTCAGAGCTGAAGCAGCACTTAAATGCATTGAAACATTATTACATCCACTTAAATGATCTACATGTTCCCCTGTGCAAATGAACTGTGTAAATATCAAATTGACAAGAGCATAGCAGGCCAGTGGTCAATTACCCTTTTCTTTCCAACTGTTTAAGCTTGATGAAAACGATCTCAGTGAAATTAATTCTGTACCTTGTTAATGGACCATAATAGAGCATGTCCCTTTTGTAAATTAATCATGTCTTGTAAGGGTCTTTAGTGTGAGCCCAGAGATTAAAACGTACTTTGAATACATGTGAGAGATGTATTACCGTGGTTGTATGTAACACACCTTGTATCCATGGGTCTGTTTGCATTTTGAATCTCCACAATGTTATTCATTGCTTAGATAACTGTTGTCACACTAACTGTAACAGATTCAGGCTCAACTACATTGCCTGTTGTTGCTGTTGTTGTTATTGTTGTTATTGTTGTTGTTATGCAGCCAATCAATTTCTGTAGTAGCCCTGCCTCAGATGAACCTGACCATAGTATTACTTAACACTCTCAATCAATGGCAATTYATTTGTACTCCCTCGAAACTTAACTTGCAGTGATCCACTTGAAATAAGCATCTCCATTCTGGAAAAGGTTGTACAGATTGAGGTTTGCTATCGATTTATATAAATATACTGTACAGGTGCAGTAGTTTATGAAAACTTTTGCTAGTCTAATAGTATWTGCAGTCTCTTCCCTGTGTTATGATGAGATGGTCGTGGAATTGTGAAATCTTGTACGTCTGGAGATTCCTGTCTGTGAAGTCACTTGGCAGTCCAATGAGCCTTATACCAGTAGAAAGTATTTCAGAAATGTACATTATATCAGCTGTATAGCACACTAAATTGCTTCATATAATCAGTGAACAGGACAGCTTTTCTACGTACTCTCTTCATTATCCAGGATTGGGACTTCTATTGCTCTATTTCCCTGTAAACTTGTTCCGTGTAAGCCTTTGTCAATTTCATCTGTGTCCCTCCTCATCATCATCATTACTGGCCGCTCCTGCTCATTCCAGGCCCGCTCGCCGCCCAGCCGTTATTGTCTCCCTGAGAGGAAACTACACTACCCGGGCAACTCATTCCAACCCATATCCCATTGATCACCATGTGTCTAACTCTAACCCATGCAAGTTGTGCTGCTCTGAAACCATCATCATCATCATCATCATCACTAAAAACAGGCCATCCCATGACCAGTAAACACGGTGGATGGTATGACAAACTTCATCTCCTCCTCTAACCTTCCTTGGCTTTTAAGGAAGTCAGAAATTCAAATGGATTTGTGTCCAAGATGTAACAGGAACAGTAAAAGTTGACCCAAAAGAAAAGTTGACCTCATTTAGATGGATAACTAGCAAATAATCTATTGATCTTGAGAGTCAGCAACCAAAACCATGGCTTAGTTTCCTCAGCTAAAGCTTAGTATTAGCATAGTTGCATGCACAAATCCAGACAAATGCTAGGATGTTTCCAAATAGCATGCCTAAGTGACCTGACTTTTAGTTGTTTTAGGAAAGCTTGTTAGGAACATACTTCATTACCACAGGCCCTTCAGATGTTGGATCTTAATTTGCTCACGCTGTTAAAAGATAACTTTTCTGCAATGCAGGAAATGTAACATTTGTCGTGTATTTGAGGTTTAAAAAGGCTTCTGAAGTTGGATTAGAAATCTCTGACTTGATTTTCCCTCACGAAAAATGTGTCAATCCCAATAAAAATGTCMATTTAATTATAATCCACATAATAATTCACATTTCCTGTTGTGGCAGGATTATTTTCCTGCTGTAGCAACCTGGCTCAAATTAAGGTCCTACATCTGTACCGCTCTTGTGTTTGCACGCAATGATGCTAAGGCTAAGCTGTGAGAGAGTAAAATAAGCCTTTTGGTTGCTGCCTCTCAGGATCAATAGATTATTTTGGGTGGACACTGTGCTACTTCCATTACACTGTATGATTCACTGTTGATAAAGTGAATACACTTCAAATATGGGTGAACTATTGATTTGGACTTTTTAACATTTCACTGGCCATTTCACTGGCCATTTCACTGGCCATCAACTTGGTATATAAACAATGGTGACCCTCCATCCAAAGGTGGGGGCAGAAGGTATCCTAGCGGTTAGAGAGGCAAGCCAGTAACCAGAGGGTTGCCAGTTCAAACCCGGGTCTGACAGAAAACATCTGTCAAGAAATGAGCTGGCAACAGGAGGGTTGCTGGTATAGAATTCTAGATGCCATTTCCTGCTGTCGTGCCCTTGAGCAAGGTACTTAACCGTCCTCAACAACTGTTCCACAGTAGTCACATTTCGGTTGGACCTGGTGTACAAATAAAGTGATCTTAAAAGGACAGTGAGTGATACAAAGTGCTTAGCATTGAACTTGGACACAAATTAATTTCTGAATGGAAGAGCAAGTTTATTGGTTGAGTAGTGCATGTCTAGACGTGTGAACTTGTTGCCGAAGGCTAGAGATTAAACATCATGCCCAGAAATTCACCTTCTGGCGAAGTATGGCATCAATTACCATCTAAATGATCAATGGGCTCTGAGGATTTTGTGTAATGCAATACTAATCTTCATTTTGTAGGTTGKTATTGATTAAGTTGTTACAGTATCCTCAGTTACATATTAACGAGACAGTCTAATCCTATGAACTAAAGACATAAATGTTGCTCAATGTTCAGTAATGTTAGATCTCAGTCATGAGAATTACAACAGAAATAATTTAATTCTCTGAAAATGTATGATAAGGTTTAAACTATTGGGTTCATAGAAATAACAATTTTCAGGCCAGATGACTTGCTTGAATAGACCCTTAACTATTYCCCTTAAACTATTCCTTTGCATGTAAGCTCGTGTGTTCACATTACACTGCCCGCACARCAGCTCTAACGCAAACCATTGGATGGTTGACCCTCCAACCCCCTCCACTTCACTTCACTCCATGCCCTGAAAATCACCACTCAACAGGATGATGGGCTGGTACCCTGGAAACCCAGCCAGTCAACCCTGGGGCTCTGGGATGCAGACAACAAAATGGCTGCCATGTCCAGTATCTCTGTCTAACGTTTCTCTATGTGCCCTGTGTATGCCAGGCATTACCACAGTGCTAACCATGACCACACTCAGCATCAGCGCCCGCCACTCTTTGCCCAAAGTCTCTTACGCCACGGCCATGGACTGGTTCATCGCTGTGTGTTTCGCCTTCGTCTTCTCAGCCCTCATTGAGTTTGCMGCAGTCAACTACTTCTCCACGCTGCAGGCCAACCGGGAGCTCCGCAAGGCGGCCTCCATTAAGGCAACCCAGGAGGCAGCAGAGGCCGGGAGGACCGACGGAGAGTCCTTTTCGGTAATCCACCTCCTCCCTCTCTCCTCGTTTTACACTCCTCCCCCCTTCCCTTTCCTCCCATCTCTGTGTCCCTCTCACCCCCCACTCCTAGTCTGTGACAACAAGAAGATTTGGCGAGAAGAGACAGCCAGTGGCTTCGTGAGCACAGATTATGTGAAAGGAATAGATTAAGGGAATATCCAGGCAGATCATTACAGGCTCACAAGAAGCCTAGAGGGGACAGGCAAGCCCAATGCTTTGTGCTTCTGTGGGAAAGAGACTATTATTAGGTGGCTGCACCAAATATATGAGCTAAATAGTCCAATTGAGAGGAGTTCTATCTCTCCATCTGCACCATTTTGAATTACTATCTATTTAAAATGCAGACAAATCTTAATGACCTGGATAATATGTTGTTGACTCGTTATGACTGGTTGACTGGTTGTTGACTGGATAAGATGTTGTTGACTGGTTATGACAGGTAATTGACTGGAAAAGCAGTAGTTGACTGGTTATGACTGGTTGACTGGTTGATGACTGGATAAGATGTTGTTGACTGGTTGTTGACTGGATAAGATGTTGTTAACTGGTTGTTGACTGGAAAAGCAGTAGTTGACTGGTTATGAACTAGTTTACTGGTTGATGACTGATAAGATTGTGACTGGTGTTGACTGGTAATGTGTTAGGTGTACTGAGAATTGACTTATACTGGACTTGGTTGAGATAGTGTGGTACTGGTGAATAACAGTGTTGACTGATTGACTAGTTGACTGGTGTGATAGACTGGATAAGGACTGTTGTGTTGACTAGAATAAGATGTTGTTGAGACTGTTGTTGACTGGATAAGATTTGTTGACTGGTTGTTGACTGTGTTGTTGACTGGAAAAGCAGTAGTTGACTGGCTATGACTAGTTGACTGGTTGTTGACTTGGAATAAGTGTTGTTGACTGGTTGTTGACTGGTTGTTGACTGTATAAAATATTGTTTAGTGGTTGCTGGTTGCTGACTGGATTAAAATGTTAATTGAGTCTATCAGCTCTTCCTTGCTTAATGTTTATATTATACACTGATGTCAACATGCTAAAATTCCATTGTTCAAATTGGATTAAAGAGAGGACACAAGCCACATTGATAGGATAACCTGTGTATTATAACAATGTCACACCATTAATCCTGCATGTTCAATCTCACCACAAACAAAACAATGGCACCGGTATTGACATTTTATGATCTCTAGATATATTAAGTGCAGCATGCAAAAACATGTAATACGCACTGCATAAGAATCTGCTCTGATTCTGAGAGCAGCAGAGAATTTGAGCCTGCTGTCGTTTCAGAAATAGTGCAGTATTTTAAAGCCACATGCTCCCTGCGTGATTTCTCAACCTCCGTCAGACGCGACACAGAGTTCAGCAGCTGACATTTTCAGCTCCGCAAACCTGGTCTGTGATGGAAGCGCAGTGAAATTATGGCCCCCGTGTCCACCCCACACCAGCACCCCTACCAACCCTCCTCTGGTCCGTGTTACCCACTCCACCCCTACGACCCTCCTAGTCCCTGTTTACCCGGGGCAGTTACGGCACAACCCCGCCCCCCGCCCACCCGATGCTATTATAATTATGAACAAGACCACTAAGATCTAACTGGTCTTATTATATTATGACAGACCGGTTAAGAATTACTGTCTCTACTATAATTATGAACAGGACCCGAGGCTCGCTACATCTATGTATATAATATTGATGACAGAGACCAGCATAGATCGTACTGTCTCTAATTATTAAAAATTGGAACAGGTTCACGGTCTTACTATATTAAGTAACCAAGAACCAGCTACATCTACTGTGGTCAATTTATATTAATGGGAGACCAGCTACATCTAGACTGTCTCTATTATATTAATGACATAACAAGCTTAGATAAACTGTCTCATATTAGTATTAATGACAGAGCCGGCTCATAGCTAACTGGTATCCTATTATTATTATGTGACAAGACCCAGCTAGATCTACTGTCTCTATTATATTATGACAGAACCAGCTAAGATCTACTGGTCTCTATTTATTATGACAGACACTAGATCTCACTGGTCCTATTATATTATGACATAACCAGCTAAAATATACTGTCTTCTTATATTACGATCGAAACTAACCAGCTATGTATTCCATGTCTCATTACTATTCACGGCAGACCAGCTAAGATCTACTCGTACTGTATTATATTAACTAGACAACCCAGCTACATCTTCTGTCTTTTATTATAATGTACGCAAAATCAGAGCAGTTAGATCTAACTGTCTCTAATTATATTTATGACAGCGGAACTAGAATCTACTGTCTCTATTATATTATGGACAAAGACAAGCTAGATCTAGGTCTCAATTATATTATGACAGACCAAGCATAGATCTACTGTCTCAACTTAAATATTATGGGAACCGGCTACAGTCTATTGGTCTCAATTGAATATTATGGGGAGACCGGCTACAATTTACTGTCTCTTTTTATATTGGAATGGGAGACCCAGCTAGATCTTACTGGTCTTCTAGTTATATTATGAACAGAAAAAGCGACATCTACTGTCCTCAATGATATTATGGGAGACCAGACTACATCTACTTGTCTCTAATAATCCTTTGACAGACCAGCTTGATATCTGTCTCAATTATACTTATGTTTGGACGCCAGCGCTAACATCTACTGTCCTCTATTATATGTTATTGTCATAACACAGCTAGAATCAACTGTCTCTATTATCAATTAAGGCAAGACACAGCTAGATTGGTCCTGGTGTATTATAATATGACAGGACCAACTAGATTGACTACACAACATACCCCACTCAATTAGATTTTATGCATGACAAGCTAAGATCTAACTATCTCTGTTAGAAATGTGATAGACAGACAGCTACATCTTCTTGCCTTTATTATCATTACGACAGAGAAGCTAGATCTAGCTGTCTCTATTATAATTATGGGAGAACCAAAACACATCCGTACTCGTCTCTATTATATAATGATCAGACCAGCTAGATCTACTAGTCTCTAATTGAAATATATGACAGACCAAGCTATGATCTACTGTCTCGTTATAATCTAAGTGACAAGATCCCGCTAGAATACTACTGTCTATTATAGTTATGGACAGACCAGCTAAGATCTACTGTCTCTATTGATATTATGAACAACCAGCTAGATGTCTACTGACTCTATTATTTTTATGGAAGCAGACCCCGCAAAAGGATCCTACGTGTCTTTTTATTATATTATGACAGACCAGGCTAGATCTAACTGTCCCATCACATTAATATTATGACAGATCGAGCTAGATCTACTGTCTATTATATATGACAGACCAACTAGAATCTGACTGTCTCTATATAATTATGCACAGACCAGCCTGAGATCTACTGGTCACCTCTATTATTTTAGACAGACCAGCTAGATTCATACTGTCTTGAGGAAGCTCTCTTTACGGGGAGCACTCACTTAGATTGCCGATGGCTGTGTGCTTTGGTGTCGTATGTCCAATGCTGGAACCGACCCAGCACGACCCAATATTTCAATGCTCTTGAGCTGAAAGGGAAGGCAGGGTTTGTTTGGCCAAAGATGTGTTCGCGCGACTACAGTGGCGCCACCATGCACATCCTGCCCGCTAATACGGTGCAGTCGTGCTGTTCCCCGTTTGCAGAAACAAGCATCCCCAAAGAATGTATGTTTTTTCCACCTCCAATTGCTTCACAAAGCGGTTTGGGATGGTGTTTATTGGGGTTTGTTTACTCATACTTCTTCTTCTCCAAACACAGGCGAGTGGAGTTAGAAGCCAAAAAGCTCTATGATTTTGGTCTCACAAGACACCACATGACCTTCGCCCAATTTCCTCCGTCCTCTGGATGCATCCAGATTGGTCATTGGCAAACTGTCAGCAGGCCCTAGGACATGCACTGGCTTAAGCGAGGGGGACCTTGCGTGCGCTGCAAGGATTTTGAATCCGATGACGGCGTAGTTGGTGTTACTAATGTTTTCACTTTGAAGACTGTGGTCCCAGCTCTCTTCAGGTCATTGACCAGGTCCTGCCGAGAGATGTAGTTTTTCTGCGGCCTGATCCCTCACCGTTCATCATGATCATTGATCCCACGAGGTGGAAAATCTATTGCATGTGAGCCTCCAGACCGAGGGTGATCTGAACCGTCACGTTGAACTTCTTCCATGTAATCTATAATTGCGCCACAGTTGTTTCCGCTTCTCACCAGCTGCTTGCCTATTGTCCCTGTAGCCATCCCAGCCTTGTGCAGGTCTACAATTTTTAGTCCCTGATGTCCTTACACAGCTCTCTGGTCGTGGCCATTGTTGGAGAGGTGGAATCTTGGTTTGATGGTGATGTGTACGAGTGTGTCCTTTAACAGGTACAGAGTTCAAACAGGTGCAGTTAATACAGGTAATGAGTGGAGAACAGGAGGGCTTCTTAAAGAAAAACTAACAGGTCTGTGAGAGCCGGAATTCTTACTGTGGTTGGTAGGTGATCAAATGCTTATGTCATGGCAATAAAATGGCAAATTAATTATTTAAAAATCATACAATGCCATGATTTTCTTGGATTTTTTTTTGTTTTAGGATTCCGGTCTCTAACAGGTTGAAGTGTACCGTATGATAAAAAATTACAGACCTCCTACATGCTTTTGGTAAGGAGGTATAACCTGCAAAAATCGGCAAGTGTATCAAATACTTGTTCTACCACTGTGGTTATCTACTGTCTCAAAGTTATATTATGGGAGGACAAGCTACATCTACTGTCCCTATTATAATTGATGGGGAGAGCCAGCTAGATCTACTCTGATCTCAATATATTAATGCAACATCACCAGCTTAGATCACTACCGAGAATCTACTACTTATAGTGTTATTGTGCAGACAAGCGCAAGATTTTCTGTCTGTATTTTAGACCAACTAGATCTACGAAGATCTACAAGACCAGCAAGAACCAACAGATCTAACAATCCTCAGTTATTTTATGACAACCATACCAAGCTAGTTCTACTGTCTCAAATATATTAGTGGCAGACCAGCAGGATCTTACTGTCTCTTTTTATATACGACAGACCAGCTAGAATATACGTCTCCTAATGATATTATGAACAGACCAGCTTGTCACGCCCTGACCTTAGTTTTCCTATGTTTTATGTATTTTATTTTGGTCAGGTCAGGGTGTGACGAGGGTGGGGTATGTTTGTTTGCCCTGTCTAGGGTTTTTTTGTATATCTAGGAGTGGAGTGTGTTAGGTCTAGGTTTTTTTATAGGATGCTAATGGTGGGGCCTGAATCTCGCAGTTCCCAATCGAGAGACAGCGTTGATCATTGTCTCTGATTGGGGGAATCCTAATTTAGGTTGAAGATTTACATTTCGCGTTGGTGCGCAGCATATAAATCGTCTTATGGAAGTTGCACCGATGTAGCACTGTTGTAAATCAGAACTTCCACGTTCGTTTTGTTAAAAATTTTGTTAGTCGTTGTTTATGTGTTCTTCGTTTATTTTAAAGAAGGAATGTACTCCTATACAAATGCGCGCTTCGTCCCCCTCAGTTACCGAACGAAACGTGACACAAGCTAGATCTAATGTCCCTATTATAGTTACTAATACCACACTAGTTACTGGTCTCTATTATATTACTGACAGCCCAGCTTACATCTAACTGTGCTCTTTAATATAATTAATGACACGACCAGATAGAACGTATTGTTCTATTATAAATTATGGCAGACAGCTAGATCTACTTGTTCCTACTATATTAATGACAAGACCAGCTAGATCTTGTCCGATTATGTTCATGACAGACCAGCAGGTTCCTACTGTCTATATTATATTTTGACAGACCAGCTAGATAAACTGTCTTTATTTATAGATTATGGCAGACAGACTAGATCTACTAGTCTCTTTTATATAATATGACGACCAGCTACATCCTACTTTCTCTATATAATAATTACAGGACGCAGGTAGAATCTACTGTGCTCAATTGATATTATGCAGACCAGCTAGGATATACTATCTTCAAATATTATTAGCGACAGACCTAGCTAGATTCTATTGTCCTCCTAAATATGATTTGATGACAGGGCAAGCTCCATCATACAGTCCTTTAGAATATATTAATGACAGACGCAACCCAAGAACAATCGATCTCCAAAATCGCTACAATTATACTATAAACAAAATATACCCGAGCTCATCTACTAATCTGTCTCACAATTTATATTATGACAGACCAGGCTAGATCTACTAGTCACTTCTCATTATGTTATGACAGACAAGCCTACATCTAACTGTCTTATTTGATATTATGGAGACAGACGCAGCTAGAAATCTACTGTCTTATTAATTTATGCAGAGCCAGCTAGATCTTACTGATCTCTTTCAAAAAACAAAAACAGAGGCAGCAAAACCAACGCACTAACGCACCACAGAGAGATCACCCGCCCCCGTCCAATTTTATATTATGGGAGCAGAAGACCAGCGTAGATACTACCTTCTCTACTATAATTGATGACAGAGCACTGCTAGATCTAACTTTCACACCAACCTATCTATAATTTGACAGAACCGAGCTAGATTTAACTGTCTCTACCTAGATTAGTGGGACAGACCAGCTACAGTACTACTGTCTCTATTAACCTACCGCCTTACTGGATGGTGGTAATCCTTGACTAGAACTAGAGTCACACGGAAAACCCTTACTCGATGGCGTAACCCTTACTGAATCGGCGGTAATCCCTTACTGATGGCGGTAACCTAACCCTTACTCGATGGCGGTAACCCTCACCCTTACTCAGAATGGCAGTAACCTAAACCCTCACTGATGGCGGTAAACCCTAACCCCTTAATAATGGCGGGTAACACCTACTAACCCTCACTGATTGGCGGTAACCCTCTACTGATGGCGCGTTAACCCTACTGATGGCGGTAAGCCTCACTGATGGAGGTAACCCTTACTGCTAGGAGGTAACCCTTACTGATAGGAAGGTAAACCCTTACTGATGGAGGTAACCCTTACTGATGGAGGTAACACCTTTACTCGATGGAGGTTAACCCTATTACATGATTGGAGGTAAACCTTACTGCAATGGAGGCTAACCCTCTTACTGATGGAGGTAACGCCTTACTAATGGAGGTAACCTGGTTACTGGGTGGAGGCTACCCCAAAACCTTACTAAATGGAGGTAACCCTTACTGATGGTGGTAACCCTTAACTTGATTGGACGGAACCCTTAACTGAATGGAGGTAACCCTTAACTGATGGAGGTAACCCTTACTGATGGCGTAACCCTTACTGATGGTGGTATATCGCCTTAACTGATTGGTGGATAACCACTGACAGCCTTACTGATGTAGGTAACACACTCACACTGATAGAGGTAACCCTAACCTTACTGGATGGTGTAACCCTTACTGATGGAGGTAACATCCTTCACTGGAGATGGCGGGTAACGCCTATTACTGATGTCGCGGTAACGCCTTACTGATGGAGGGTACACTTACTGA
>NC_036863.1:5039528-5052956 GCF_002910315.2 Salvelinus sp. IW2-2015 | reverse complement strand
TGTCCCTGTTACCCACACCACCCCTACCAACCCTCCCTTTGTCCCTGCTACCCACACCCCCCCTACCAACCCTCCCTTTGTCCCTGCTACCCACACCACCCCTACCAACCCTCCCTTTGTCCCTGCTACCCACNCCACCCCTACCAACCCTCCCTCTGTCCCTGTTACCCACACCACCCCTACCAACCCTCCCTCTGTCCCTGCTACCCACACCACCCCTACCAACCCTCCCTATGTCCCTGCTACCCACACCATCCCTCCCAATCCTTCCCCAGTCCCCGCTTCCCACTCCACCCTTTCCAACCCTGCCTCAGTTCCTGCTCCATACACTCTGCTGAACTTAACTTGCCATGCATCTTATATACACTGAGTGTACAAAGCATTAAGAACACCTTCCTAATATTGAGTTGCACCCCCCATTGCCCTCAGAACAGCCTCAATTAGTCGGGGCATGGACTCTACAAGGCATAAAAAACATTCCACCGGGATGCTGGCCCATTTTGACTCCAATGCTTCCCACAGTTGTGTCAAGTTGGATGGATGTCCTTTGGGTGGTGGACCATTCTTGATACACACGTGAAACTGTTGAACGTGAAAAACCCAGCAGCGTTGCAGTTCTTGACACAAACCGGTGAGCCTGGCACCAACTGCGATACCTCATTCAAAGGCACTTAAATATTTTGTCTTTCACTCTCTGAATTGCACASACACAATCCATGTTTCAATTGTCTGAAAGCTTAAAAATCCTTCTTTAACCTGTCGCCTCCCCTTCATCTAAACTGATTGAGGTGGATTTAACAAGTCACATCAATAAGGGATCATAGCTTTCACCTGGATTAACCTGGTCAGTCTGTCATGGAAAGAGCAGGTGTTCCTAATGTTTTGTACACTCAATGTATAATGTTCTATTGATGAATTAATCAATGACTCTATCTTTTATGATTTTTGTGCATATAACATACGACTCTGTGTTGTTATGGGAAATGGATTCAATTACAACTGTGTTTTATCAAAATTAAACACAACTGATTTCCTATTTTATTCATCTTAATTGCCAATGACTTACTGACGTTCTGGTCATAGATTTACTATAGATTCTCTCACTCACCCCCTCCACCGATCTTTGTTTTGGTGTACTATACAGGATGCCAGCAGTATGCTGAAGAAGAGGTTAAACTCCACGCCTCACTTTGAGAGGCCAGCGGAGGTGTTCCCTAACCCTCCAGTGAATGCCCAGGCCTTCCTCCAGCAAGGCTCAGCCGTGCCGTCCAACAACTTACTGACGGGCACCAGCATCATAGACAAGTACTCGCGCATCCTCTTCCCTCTGTCGTTCGGGGCCTTCAACCTGGTCTACTGGATCGTCTATCTCACTAAGGACACCATGGAGATGACAAGGTAAAGCATGGCTCTTGCAACGCCAGGGTTGTGGGTTCGATTCCCACGGGGAACCAACACTGAGAAGAAAAAAAAGTATGTTTGTGTTGGATCGAGATCAAGTTGGTTGTTCTCATCCTCATAGACGTTCAATAGCCAATGGGAGATCATGAATTATGGAAGAGTGGCAGGTTCAGATCTAATTGATATATGCAGTTTCTCACAGCCGTTACTCATACACACAGGCACTCCCACTTCTTATGTGACACCTGAAGCTTTCAGCCCACAACACTGTGAACATTCCGTATGGAGTGATATTGGCATCGCATAGAATCCAGCTTCCTCGTTGCTTCTGAGAGTGCTTTGTCAAACACAGATTCCTGGGTCAGAGATTGCTTTTCTACTTAAGTAGGAAGGATTAAGACACCTTCCGCTCATCTCTCTTTTCACCTAACAGCATCCGATTGATCATTGAATGCTACACACCACAGGCCGCCAAGGTAGAGGGCTGCTTTAAAGACACAACAGTTGCCTCATGTCAAGGCAAATGGATTGAAATGAATGTGCTTTTGCGTTTATGAATAGTGGGACTACTGTACACTCTGATTGAGGAAATGGCTCCAGTATTGTACATGTGGAGTGTGTGTTGAGTAAAGGTGTGTTATGCATATCTTCTTTATTCCTAATGCATCAAACATGGGATTCTGAGAGGTTGACACTTGACAGGATGGAGTAGCGTAGCATGTGCAGCGCTACCGTTACACCACACACACAGAGGGCTTTAGAACAGCAGTGGCTCGACACCAGCCATTAACTTGGATCTTCTTTTGCTTTACTGATAGCCTACCAGGTTTGTATGTGTGTGTTTTCTCACTTAATATAAACGTAAGGTGCCTCAGGCCGATTACATGACAGTGATAAGAGCTGACTACACTCTTAGAAAAAAAGGGTTCTAAAAGGGTTCTTCGGCTGTCCCCATAGGAGAACCCGTTTTTGTTCCATGTAGAATCTCCTGTAGAAAGAGTTCTACATGGAACTCAAAATGGTTCTACCTGCAACCAAAAAGGGTTCTTCAAAGGGTTCTCCTATAAGGACAGCCGAAGAACCCTTTAAGATTCTAGATAGCACCTTTTTTCTAAGTGTGTAGGGTTTGTTGCTGACTGTTGCTATTCATTGATATGGACTATAAGTGACCAAGCAGTTAGCTACATACGCAGCGGGCAGCGTAGTGAAAGCCTAGGCGCTCGAAAGCACTGTGATCAAAAATAGAACAACAACCAGTGGAGGAGCCATTGAAGTGAGGCTCTCAGGATATATGGATAGTATGTATGGTTCATTCTCCAAGTGCAAGCCATTGTCAGCTTTCAACTTCCTTGTTTATACAACCGCATTACACTGTATAGTTTTCCATGTGCTACCTCCCACCAACCTGACCTCTGGCTCTGGGAGCTGTACATTCATCCTAACCCACATGTCATTCGCATTTCTTGAAAGCCCCCTTTTTCATTTATGGGAAATAAATATATTTTTCTGATGACGCCAGCCACTTAATTKAATGCAGTTATCACATTATCAGTGCATTCCTCCTCGTAGCCTCACGTTTGTTAGACAAGTCCCTCTTAAGAGGAACAGGGAGAAAGGCTCTTTAGAGGAGCAGAGCCACAGGACACGTTGGTATAAATAAATAGGATTGGGTCTTGCTATGTGTCCCCTCCTCTTTATTGCCCACTGGAGTACCAGACTTGAAAAACAGCTCTCTCCTTGTCTCTCATAAATCAAAACACTAAATGTCATTTTTAACTCAATTCCTATTTTCCAGCACAGACCATTGCCATAACTTTGGTGTAATGATCATTCAATCACTGCATTTTAGGCAGAGAATATAGGGGGCCAGTAAAACTGTTGTCCATAAAGAGCAATAGAGTTGTGTTTATGATTACATTTAAGACATCACACCAGCGTCCATGCACACTACCATAGGGAACAGATATTCCTGATGACAATAAACCCAGTACTACACTGTTCAGGAAGGCTGTGCTCACAATAATCCCCTGGTTTGACACATAGACGGAGGAGGCGTAGGTGTGAAATAGCTGGCAGAGTGTCCCAGGGAAGAAATTATAGAGGCGGACTAGTTTCGCAAGGTCTTTGTCGACAGCCCATGAGCAAGGGATTGATTCAAATATACGCAGGCCCCTGCATGCCAACCCTGGGAGGGGAATGAAATTAGAACCCCTTTAGTGTGCCAGTTCACACTGCTGGTTGGCTGCTGGGCCATGTTAATACACACTCCATCTTCCTCCTGCGTTAACAAGATGAAAGCAGAGCTTTATTTGTTTTCAAAATGCGTCACATGTTGCCCCCGCACATTCCCAACCCCCTCAGTACACCCTCTACTACACACAGCAGTGTCTCTGTTCACTTGATGTGACTGTAGTTATAACCTCTCTGTTTTTTTCACATTCTCTTCTTGTCTTTCCTGTTTTTCTGTTACAGGGACAGCGTGT
The DNA here is from genome assembly GCF_002910315.2 of Salvelinus sp. IW2-2015. Classification (NCBI taxonomy): domain Eukaryota; kingdom Metazoa; phylum Chordata; class Actinopteri; order Salmoniformes; family Salmonidae; genus Salvelinus; species Salvelinus sp. IW2-2015. Next base: position 5,049,072 of record NC_036863.1, on the reverse strand, counting down.
GAGCCACCTGCAGGAGTGAGCCCCCTCACTGATCACACACACCCCACACACCACACACACACACACACACACACCACAACACACACACACAACACAACACACACACACCACACCACACACACACACACACACACACACACACACACACACACAATTGTTATCTTTATGCTGCCTCCATACATCATTTCAGTGTGTGAGGATTTGAAGGGCTTTGCCAACTCTTGACCTGGGAGCTCATGTTCACTCATAGCTTGGTCTCTCAGTCTATTTAAGAAAGGTATTCAATCTCTTTTTCTCTCGCACATCCCTCTGTGTCTTCCCCCCCCTGAAGAGACAATGTGCATTTGTACTTCTCTTCCATGTGTAATGCCCTTTCCCTGTCGCTGCCTGAATCAGTGGGTCTTTCCAAGAAGTAGCTGAGTGTCTGCCACAGGTCTGGAGGCAGTGGAGGCTCTTTGTCTGTATAAAACGACACACGGCTTGGCACCGTCTACCCTGGACAGTACTGGAACACACCTGAGGGGAGTCATGTGTGCTGACTGACTGACTGACTCTCTCCTCCCAATTTCAACATCGCCATCTTTCTCTATTTTTCGGTTCATTGGTTTATATTCACTMCTCTCATGGAACATTTCTTCAAAGGGTTCTTATTGGTTCCTCAACAATATTCCCTCAAAAATGTTTAGGCACTGAGCAAATTTCAGGTCTGCTGAGCGCAAAATTGAACATTGTGAGAATTCTGTGCAATTTCCAGCWYGCGTTTACTAAGTGAACACTGAGGCTGTACCCACTTTAARWTAACATTTTAACAGTGGCCAAATAGGCTACTGTGGCTATTTGATCATAATGTAGACCTACCAGGTTGGCCTACCATCAAAAACAATGGAGAACATACATCCCATAAYATTTTAACATGGAAATAGCTGTTCTATCGTTTAGCCTACAGTAGCAGCCAATTTGTGGTGTTCAATGTAGGCCTACATTCCATGAGACTTTTGAAAAAACATGCAAGGCTTGACATTAACCTGTCTATCCACTTGACCTTCAGACAAGGAGGTGACTGAAAATGTTGTTCTGTTGTTTGTTGCAAAAATCCACTACAAAATAAATTGCATTATTATTCCCATACCATTATTACAGAGAATCAGATAAATTATGCTACCCTCTGCCTATTGGCTACTTAGCTTATTCAAGCCTGTCTCAAAATACAACACTGCCCCTTTAAGACAAAAAAAAGCTCTTTACCTGACTCGCTTTTCAAAGATGATCTTTGTGCTCTTGTAGGAAACAATCATTCCCCTATTGCTGACTACAAATTATCTATAACTGGTATAATAACTCACTAACTAGCAAGGATATGAACAAAATGTGCACGTGGCTACATGCAGCTCTTGCTTTGATCTCAAAACAAGCTCATCTACTCACGACTGCTCATGCTGTTAACATAGTCCAGTTCAACGTAAATGGCACAGATCCATTTATGGCAATGGTTTATTTGCATATAGGCCTACTGCAGCTCTGTTTGGTTATGCTGCACTGGTCTGTGTAGTTCATTTGGTTTCGGTATGTTGYATTGAAAGTGGCTAATATTGCATTGATTCGATCACAATTGCCACAGKAAAGGGAAACAATAGTGTTAACTAACAGAGAAAACTCTAGAAAGTTGAGTGAAGTTCAATCTCGTTCTTCTCTCTGTGGGCTGATATTTCTTCTTCGCGGCAGTCCCGGGGAGCTGCTTAGCAGTCTCTGGGCTACTGCTTGCCCTCGGGCAGCTTACAATCAACATTGTTCCTCACATATAGTTTAATATTCACAGTTAGACACACACACACAGTAGAAATACAAGACACACACACACACACACACAAAAAAACACAAACACTCATTCACAAACACTCGCACAACCACACACATACACACTCGCACAACCAAACACACACACTGTCTTGGAAGACATTAAAATCATTGGCCTCTCCACACAGGTCATAGAGCCATCACAGGGCCTGCATTTGTTGGCATCCACCACCTCAAACTAAACCCTGGACTTTAAGGCATTCACAATCTTCTTTCCTTGCTAACTTTCCTTGGCTATATTTGGYGTATCGAATAATACACATATAGTTCCCTGGCAACAGCCTGCCTCTCAATCTATGGATGTATTCTTTAATGTCAGTGCTGTGCTGTTTGTGTTCATGTTTTCCCTTTTTCTACTTTTATGTAATTGCATCTGTCATGATTGGACTGGGAAGGATGCTAAAGTGGTTTGTGGTTGGCAATTATTCATTAAATGGCAGCTTTACATTTAATTTATAACTGAATCCCCTCATAAGSAATTATGCAAAATGCATTAATAAATTAGCTACTTTCTGGATTTACATATGATTATGCACCATTTCCAATTAAAATAAAGAAGTAAACCATTAAATCCACACGGTAGCGCCATCTAAATATATCCAACATTGATATGTGTGTGTTTATTGGTTATTCATGACTGTGTCGTTCCACTGGTTGCCTCCCTCAGCAAAACATATTGCAGCTTATCAACACACTTCACCATCACAACACTATCAAGCATCTCTTTCACTGTTTCATAAAGTCTATWAATAGTCCTCCAGTATTTTTTATGTCCCCCTCCCAATATTGTGAGAACTTTTGCTAAGAAAAAGTAGAAGGACTGCCTCTGTAGCTCAGTTGGTAGAGCATGGTGCTTGCAAAGCCAGGATAATGGGCAGACCACTCATACATAAAATGTATGCACGCATGACTGTAAGTCGCTTTGGATAAAAGCGTTTTCTAATTGGCTTATATTATATTATTATTAAATTGAACCCTCCTCTTCTTTTGATGTGGAGTCTGGAGAGACAGGACACTTCAGCAGTGACTACACTGGAAGGCCCTGGAAGGGACTCCTTGACATTAGACTGGCTGAATCTTAACAAAGAGGTAAAGAAGTGGCTGATGTAGAGCAGCGACTGAATAGCCCTATTGAAAGGGCTATTCAGTTGAATGAAACGAGAAGAGGGGGGGGCTGTATCAATGACCTTATTGATTTCCCTCAACCTGCCTGATCATCTTCAACTCACTGGTCTCTATGGGGGACCAGCACTAGCATGACCTGTGACCCTTTAGTGTCCTCCTTAGGAGTTTGTGGGGGTTGTGGGGGTTGTGAGTGTCGAAGACCATGACAACATTATATTTCACTAAAGACATGGGTTACATTGATTTCTAAACAATATTATTTGCTCGTTTTTTATTCACAGGCTAAGAAAAGTGTGAATATGAAGCAGTTTTATCGCAAACACTGCTATTTGTGTATATTTGTGAATATTTCATGATCAATGTATTTATAGACTTATATTTTTATTTCTTGGGAACCCTGCTTGACGGCTATTATCTTAATTATTTGTACTGATCAGGGCTGGGTTTCMCATAAACATCGTAGCACTAAGATCGTCTTTTGTTCATTTAGTTTCAATGGAATTAAGATGCCATACGATGCTTTTTGGAAACCCAGCCCTTAAATGTATTGCAGCATTTGTATATAATGATATTTTAGCAAATTATTTTGTGCACACACATTATATTCTCTATTCTGCACATTGAAATCCATTTTTTTTTTATTATTGCCATAGAAAACAATATTTTGGTGTTTAGACGTTCTGTAGTTTTATTAACAATCTCCACATAAATACCTTCCCTCAGGATTGTGCAAATATTATCATGTTTAATAAATCCAAATGATGTATGTGTGTTTCTTTCCTTGTAAAATGCACAACCCGCAATTCAAAACAYTATGTATTCCCTTTCAAGCAATCAGATAGCAATGTTTGTGTAGTTGTTTATGGGTAATATGGCAAACCCAAAATATGTTCCTTCAGCTCTTTTTAGTAAGCCCTTTACTCCAAAATATATGACTTTCCATGACCTGCCAGAAACATTTTCCCTCAAGGAATTAAAAATAACACAAYGCCACACAATGACACCAACTTCATGCCTTCTTATCTGACAAAATAACAATGACATATAGGAGGAGAGATGGGTCRAGACAGAAACTCATGAAAGAGTTGTGATTCCATTTTACGTAACTCCCTTCAATTTTATTTGTTCTCTGAATAGATTTACAATAGACTTGGGCTTACAACATGATGCACTGGCTTCGAGCCAACGTCTAACCTCAAAGTCCCTATCCTGGAGGGGATGAAACAAAGTAACAGAACTGAAGAATGAGAAAGGAGGTCAATATAAACCAGCTACAGTACATCTCAGGTATAGGCACTTTCCATTCATGTAGGTAGTGAAGGGGATGTTCCTATAAGAATATACAGTACATGTATTAATATAAGCCATTTAGCAGATGTTTTTTAATCCAAAGTGACTTGCAGTCATGCGTACATCCATTKTAGGTGTGGTTGGCGCCAGGGGGAAAGGAACTCACGACACTTGGCGATGCTCTACCAACTGAAGCACACAGGACCACAATAGAATCCCGCCTCTCTTTCTATTCTCTCTGTCATACCATCGTGAAAGCAGCTGCCGGGCAGAGGAGTGTGAGTGAGTACGAGAGAGAGATTCGCTAAGTTCACTTGTCCTCTGGTCTGGACCACGGGACGCCCATGCGCTCTAAAGCCCTGGGTTACCCTCCTCTCTGGTCAAAAAGGGTAGAGTGCCACCTATTGGTGCACAGCCCGTATCCTACTACATCTTGTTTGCTCCGCACAGGCTCACCATATTCCTTGTACACACACACACACACAGCTCTGCTGTCAGGCGCTACATATGCAGGCGGACGGGGTAATGTTGTTTTTGTGTCTACTTTCTGTTTTTTTTAAGGTGAACTTTGCTGTAGTAAGTGAACTCTACTTGTAACGAGTGCTGTTGTGCTTTCTGGAGCTAGATTGATAGGTGTAGGTGGATAGAGAGCAAGAGAGAAGACATTATCATCCCTGACCCCTGACCCCCGAAAGAAGAAAACATCCCCACACAGTCAGGCACAGAGGCATAATGAGCGGTGTGGATGGGAGGCAGGCAGTAGAGAGATGCTGTTGTGTCTCGGGCTTCGTCACACTGAGCTTCCTGAGGATTTCCACAGGCCTGTCAGAGGCCACCATATTAGGCCCATCATATTCACTCAAATGCCAGACTGTCACATGCAGTCTGATTCATCAACTTCCCTGACACTGTCAGAGCCAGAGAGAAAGGGGGAGGACGAGCCAGCGGAGGAATCGAGAGAAAGAGAAGGATGATTATTTATTTTTTTAAGCATAGATGCACTCTTTCGTGCCTGAAATGCCAAGCTGGTGCTTGAAAAACATGACTGCAAACCTGCTCCATCCAGGGACATCAAGTGTCACACACACGGTTACACATAGCCCGGCAGTGCTTCCACAATAACAGAGCTAAATAAAGAAAAAGACAAGAATGTGTGGTGCCTTTTATTTTCCAGATTTTGACAAAAAATTATATTTCCGTTTATTCCGATATATGAAGGAATTACCACTGTATCCTCTGTATGTATGGATCACCAATTCCATGTCTTCTTAGGTGGTACAGTAGCTTCTGGTGATGTGTCTTTGTTGAAACTGAACGTCCACACACTAAGAGTCACACATTGCTATGATCATCAGGCGTAACGGGCAGCAGGTWGCCTAGCGGTTAAGAGCATTGGGCCAGTAACCGAAAGGTTGCTAGATCAAATCCCAGAGTCGACTAGGTGAAAACTCTGCCGACGTGCCATTGAGCAAGGCACTTAACCCTAATTGCTCCTGTTAGTCGCTCTGGATAACAGTGTCTCCTTAAAGACAAACATGTAATAACCTCTCTATAAATATTAACAACGTGTCCCCAAACCAAGATTATTCCTGTACGTGCTAAGTTATCAAAAATGATAGTCGCGCATGCATTCTGTTTGATTAGACAAATAATTCCTGATTTAATTTATTATAGAACAGCATGCTCTGATTAAAACTCTCATGAGGCACGGTTAAAAATAAACTGAAATCAGTGACAAATGACCTCTTTCCATGGGCTCTATCGCTTCACAGTCCCTCACGGTGACGATGCTGGGGAAAGGGGGGAATTAAGATGGGGATTGAAGAGACCATGGGTTCTGTTACAATTCTGTCTGATTAGGTATGGACCTCTGATAACTTTATAGTGAGGTTACAGTAGATAAGCTCTAGTCATACCCTATGTAAAAGACAGAGGTCCTGTAGAATGAATGGCCTCTGCACAGCCACGTGAACCCATTGAATTTCCCTATTTCCTACATTGGCCTTAGTCTCATTGACAATTCCTCCCAGTGAGAGAAAAATAAGCCTGGGCTGGTTTGCGCTGTGTGTGTGTGTGTGGTGGTGTGTATGTGTCTGGTATGTGTGTCTGTGTGAGTGTGTGTGTCTTACGTGTGTGTGTCTACGTGTGTGGTGTCTACGTGTGTGTGTCTACGTGTGTGTGCCTACGTGTGTGTGTGTGTGTGTGTGTGTGTGTGTGTGTGTGTGTGGTGTGTGTGTGTGTGTGTGTGTGTGTGTGTGTGTGTGTGTGGTGTGGTGTGTGTGTGGTGTGTGTGTGTGTGTGTGTGTGTTGTGGTCTGTGTGAGTGGTGTGTCTACGTGTGTGTGTGTGTGTATAGCTATGTGTTTGTGTATGTGTGTTGTGTGTCTATGCGTTAGCCTTTTAGTCCTTTTGCAAGCCATGAAAGCCCAGATAGAGAGTGTACTGTACTGTATCTGTTCTGTACTGTACTTTACTGTATCTCCTGATCTAGGAAGTATTCTCAGATAAATGCTTGTAAATCGACGAATTAGCCTATCAGAGTAGAGGTGAGGTGTCAGGTAACTCTGCCCTGGGATGTGTCTGTTGTCTCTCAGTGAGGTAATGGGGCATTCGCTCTCCTATTAACGTCACTATGTCGTTATTAACGCGCCCTATTATTGTCTTGTTGTGACTAATTGCCTAGCTCTTAATACTTGGACAACAAGTGACTAACTATATAAGCTAGCCAACTTTTTTTCCGGGATTTTTTATATATTTTTAGGACCAATCAAATCCCCATTAGTCACCATGGTCTATCATGTGACCGCCATTGCTCCAGGACTCCATAGGATCCTGCCCTGCCAGGTAAAGCGTGGCTCGCAGTGATACCCAGTGGGGACCGGCACCATACAGCCACGCCAGTGTAGACCGGTTAGCAGTACGCTTGGAAGCACTCTTTATGCGTGAGGTACTCGTAAAACACATGGCGCGAGGAGATGCTTTCCAGCGTATGATTAAAAGCACTTCTGATTCCATGGCAACCATTTCTCTTTTCTGGGATCCAGAGAAAGATCCAACCAGACGGCAGCGCGTCGCCGCTCCGCTCTCCTATGCTGTAGTTAAAGGACAGAGAGGGGGCGCTTAGTGCATCTGGCCCCCCAGGCTCCCCTAGCATGCGGAGATAATCGAGGTATGGCTTGAAGGGATTGGAACCATTAAGGATGCCTGAAAGGGTATTGTTGACGCACTTGACTCACTGCCAAGCCAGGCATCTTGGCCGGAGGCCCGTGACGRGTGTTGGAGACAACCAGCTTTCTGTAGCAGCGAGGGCTCATTAAAAGCTGATCATTTCATTGATCGTCATAACGATCCGATTTGCTGCTAAATATTCAACAGGCCTCATCTGTTTTAAGGGCTATGTTTTCAGTCTGCAGTTAAATAAATAGTGCCGTTAGCATAATAGCCTACAGTAGATATATACGGAGAGCTAGTGAAGAAACTCATTATGTTAAGACCTCCTGCCATACATCTAAAGTGTTCAGCCATCCATGGCCCAGTGAAAATGGTCTAGTTCTGCACCTTGTTGAGATGCACCACGTATAGCCTCAAACCTTTACGCTTCATTCTCGCCATCTTTCCATTGACACAATAACCTGATAGTGAAGTAAAAGCAAGGAGAGCTCACTCTCTCTTAGATAAAAAGATGGCCTGGGAGGTTAGTGGGGGGGTAACAGAAACAGCAAACACTTGTGCAATAACTACAAGTAATCAGCTTACTGCTCCACAAGGRCCAGATTATGACTAATATGGCTGCATTCTACGAGTGAAACATGAAACAAGAACTGACGGAGGAGGCTAGAATCAAGCTAATGATGTACTGTAGGTCCAAACAGTATGGAACATGATAGATGGTATATTTTAGGTGTAAATTGCAGTAAACATTCAATAAATAAGACTATGATGCTGCACACAGATCCTCACAGCGAAGAGTGTTTGTCTTGCTGGATTTTGGATGTTCTCTCAGTTTTTTTTGTGTTGCTTCACGTTTGCATATCTTAAGTGGAAGATTGATGACAGCTTGAACAGCATGGACAGAACCTATGCTAATGTGAAGTGCAGGAGCGTCCCCTTGGGTTTATTAAGGTACAAGTTGGATGCGAAGCAGGGCACAGTTACTCCTCCAAGCAGGCCTGCCAGAGCCTGGAAGGGGAGGGAGGGGAGAGGGAGGAGAGATATTAGACATCAGGTCAACTCCACATTACCATGGAAACACAGCCGAGTGGACTAGCTGCTCCATCTGTTCCAGCTAACTTTGAGTTGGAATTCCAACACCTCATGCCAGCTGTTTGTTCAAGCAATCTTCTTCTTTTTTTTTTGTTACACCCACCCTGTGCTGTGTAATTAGTGTGAGAGATGCTTCTTGCAATGCCCTCGCTAGCCTTTTCTACTGCGCCATTCTCCCACGGCATCAGAGTGCCAGGGTTCACCATTGCGTAAAATCCCTGCTAAGGGTTTGGCGTCTATATGCCAAATGGATGTTTTTATAGGCAATTTCTCGCTGCAAAAGGCACTGATTGCTCTGTGCAGTCCAGTGACGATAATGGAGTGCTTACATAAAGTCTTCCCTGTCTCACTGTCAGGATGTCCCAGGAAATTCAGTGGAGCGCATGCATGGAATGACCGTGGTGCAGAGAGGGCCGACTGGATGACCGGGTGCGGAGAGGGCCGACTGGAATGACCGCGGTGGCGGAGAGGGCCGACTGGAATACGGCGGTGCGGAGAGGGCGACTGAATGAGTGGTGCGGAGAGGGCGACTGGAAGACCGCGGTGGCGGAGAGGGCCGACTGGAATGACCGCGTGGGGAGAGGGCCGACTGGGAATGACGCGGTTGCGGGAGAGGGCCGACTGGAATGACGGGGTGCGGAGAGGGCCGACTGAATGACCGGGGTGGCGGAGAGGGCCGACTGGAATGACGCGGTGCGGAGAGGGCCGACTGGAATGACCGCGGTGCGGAGAGGGCCGACTGGAATGACCGTGGTGCAGAGAGGGCCTACTGGAAGAACCGGTGGCAGAGAGGCGCCGAACTAGAACAGAGGTGGTGCAGAGAGGACTGGAATGACCGTGGTGCAGAGAGGGCCGACTGGAATGACTGCGCGGTGCAGAAGGGGCCTACTGGAATGAGGTGGTGCGAGAGGGCCGACTAGACGGGGACTGGAATGACCGTGTGGGGCAGAGGCGGCACGATGGAATCACAGAAACCGCAGGTGCAGAGAGGGCTATAATACTCGGGAAATTGA
>NC_036863.1:5015121-5033882 GCF_002910315.2 Salvelinus sp. IW2-2015 | reverse complement strand
GAGAGGGCCGACTGGGAGGAAACTGAAAGTCAATCCAGCCCTGCAACCCCTTGTTCCTTGTTCCTTGTTACATAAAATACATTCAATCCCCTTCAGTCTGCTTGGCTATTATAGGACATCTCCAAGCCCACCCACTGTCTTTTGACAAAGACTGCAACATGATATCATAGGAAAACATCATCTAGGCACGTTTTTTCCAAAAAGGGGAAAACTCAATATATTGCATTCAATAGGAAAAGATGCGTGTCACAAGGTTGACGTTTTTGTCAACATAGTGTGTGTGTGTATGATGAACACAGTGTAACACAGTTATCAGGCCCCTGTTCACATGTCCCAGTCCAACTTTTTCCCCTCCCCCCTTTATTTAACCAGGGAAATCAGTTAAGAACAAATTCTTATTTACAATGAYAGCCTAGGAACAATGTGTTAACTGCCTTGTTCAGGGGAAGAACAACAGCTTTTTACCTTGTCAGCTCAGGGATTCAATCTAGCAATCTTTCAGTTACTAGTCCAAGCTCTAACCACTAGGCTACCTGCCGCCCCACTTAGATCCAATCATATGACTCTTGAGCASAGAGCTCCTGTTCTKGCTGATCTGCCATCAATACCTGTCTGTCTCAAATTACATCAGTCCCCAGGCACACAACCACTACKTCATGGGGGCACAGACAGAGAGGTGTGAAAATATGTCTTTCCTGTCTTTCTTTCCTGTCTCAGAAATGTACACTGTGTATACAAAACATTAGGAACACCTGCTCTTTCCATGACATAGACTGACCAGGTGAAACCAGGTGAAAGCCATGATCCCTTATTTATGTAACTTGTTAAATGTAGATGAAGGGGAGGATACAGATTAAAAAATATATTTTTAATCCTTGAGACAACTGAGATATGGATTGTGTATGTGTGCCATTCAGAAGGTGAATGGGCAAGAAAAAAATCGAATTGCCTTTGAATGGGATTATGGTAGTAGGTGCCAGGTGCACTGGTTTGTGTCAAGAACTGCAATGCTGCTGGKTTTTTTATGCTCAACAGTTTCACGTGGGTATCAAAATAGCATGCTATCCGAAGGACATCCAGCTAACTTGACACAACTGTGGGAAGTATTGGAGTCAACATGGGCCAGCATTCCTGTGGAATGCTTTCAACACCATGCCCCGACGAACTGAGAATATTCTGAGGGCAAAAGGGGGAGCAACTCAWTATTAGGACGGTGTTGCTATTGTTTTGTACACTCAGTGTATAGATGTTGTTGCTAGTGGGTGGAAATCATGGCACGCATGATGTTCTGAAAACAAAAGATTAACTATGAATGTGAAAATTCAGTAAATTGGTAGATTCTAGCATCAGCTACTCAAAGAGATTCTTCCGCTGCTCAGTTGTTCGCGACATTYGTCGTTCGCTACATAGTCTGAGACTGCCATCATTGAAGTCGTTCGTGGTGATGAGGGGTAAGAGGGGCATTGTACAAAACAAAGTCATCAGTGATTGGATTGTCTCTAACCAATCAGAGTAGCAAAGCCCATGTGTATCTGGCTCTGGCCCAACCCATCMGTTTCTGGAMCAATTAGACGGCCTCGAATGTGTTTGCATTTGGTGAAGGGTCAGCGAGGTACTCAGATCCAGACTCATTGCAGAGGAGAAACTAAAGTCTGTGGGCTTGGTGTAGCATCTGGCTGAAGCAAGGAGTTTGGGTAGCCAGGCAACAAAAGATCAATGCTCTGATTAAAACAGCACATTACCAGAAGGTGCTGGTCTGCTCATCTGTGTCTAATATGGATGCATACAGTGTGTCTCCAATCTGCCACTGCATGCAGCCTTGTCATGCTGTCAATGCTGAAGTCCCAAGTGTTCAGCTCCAACCCTGAGTGAAGGCAGTGTACAGTGCACACTAGAGGGCATGTCACTGTGTATGAGGCAGTCAGACTGGACGGGAGAGGGAGACAGGGGTGAGGTAGAGGTGGGGGAAGGAGGGAGAGGGAGACAAGGGTTGCTCTCTCTCTCTCTCTCTCCCTCTCAACTCTCTCACTCTCTCCCTCCCTCTCTCTCTCTCTCTCTCTCTCTCTCTCTCGCTCTCCACCATGTGGGCTCACTGTCATTCATCATTTTAAACAAGCTCTGTTGGCTTGTGGTAGGAACCACGTAGCAGGACCCAGGGTGAGGCAGAGCCTTCACGAAATGCAGAGAGGCCCTGTGGCTCGTGTCCAGGTGGTAGAGTCCGGTCACCACAAGGTCAGTAAGGTGATGATGATTGATGCCCGCGGCATGTGGACCTGACCAGACACCCACCCACCCAGGTGGGAGTGGTCGTGATTGTCTGTCTGGATGGTAAGTGATATTTTTGTGCACTATTTCCTAAATGACCACTCTCCAAAATTATGCCTCCACACTAACTGATTATGAGGCCATTTTCTGAGCTGAAATGTCTGAGCTGAAATGTCTGAGCTGAAATGTCTGAGCTGAAATGTCTGAGCTGAAATGTCTGAGCTGAAATGTCTGAGCTGAAATGTCTGAGCTGAAAGTCTTCCACTCAGGCTCTCTAGCTGTTTTAGATAATTTATAATAGTATTTTTACTGCTCAAATCTATTTGTGCAGAGGAAATAACAGTGTTAAGAATTGATTGTGCTCTCTCATGCTGTTACTGAGAACTTTATATGGGAGTGTACTTTATGAAAACAAAAACAAGTGCCGATAGACACCCTGCTATCATAAACTCCTCTGCAGCCATGGGAGATGGAGAGAGAGAGAGTTACTTTCAAATGCACCAGTTTACTCAAGCAATGGCCCCTTTCACCTGGAGGAGGATGGAGAGGAGGATGGAAAGATTGATGAAGGGGTTGTTGAAGAGGAGGATGGAGAGGAGGATGGAGAGGAGAATAGAGAGGTTGATGGAGTGGAGGAGAGGAGAAGCAGTGTGGCCTAGGAGTGTTGACAGACTTCAGCACCAAGGACAGCTCTCTCCACATACCACAACCCAAGTCCTTCAGACACCCTGTGGTCACTGGAGGTACCCACTTAAATGCAGAGAATTCACACACATTATGGTTCATTATTCTGAATGCTAAAGTATGAGATCTGTTTAGAATCTATAAATGTTCCACTGGGATGCTGGACTATGTTGACTCCAATGCTTCCCACAGTTGTGTAAAATTGGCTGGATAAATGAACAGACATGTTTTTCACACCTCTCTGTCTGGGCCCTCATGAAGTAGTCCCTGTGTGGGTGTGTGCCTGGGGACTGATGTAATTTGAGACAGACAGGTATTGATAACAGATCAGCCAGAACAGGAGCTCTCTGCTCGAGAGTCATATGATTGGATCTAAGTAGGACTGGGACATGTGAGCAGGGGCCTGATAACTGTGTTACACTGTGTTCATCACACACACACACATATACACACAGACACATACACACACACACACACACACACACACACACCTGCACTTCTTCAATAAATAGAGACAGTCTCCTTTCACAGTGTTGATCTGTTAAAATGTTGGATCACGCAGCCTTTCGCGTTGATAATGTCACCTTTTCAGTGTTTCATTACAGTGCTAACAACAGAAATGTGCCTCTCTCTCTCTCCTCCTCCTCCTCCTCTTCCTACTCCCCCTTTCCTCTCTATTTTTGGGATTGATTTTATGGTTACTGTTACTCCATAAAGCTTTCATAGTTAATGATGTCGCCCTGACAATTTCTGTATTGCTTCAGCCTGAGGAGGGGAAGTGGATTTTATGTGCCTTTAATGTCAATATTCTAACCTGTAAAGCCTTCTTATTGAATACAATTGAACCTGAGAGCGGGAAGAGAGCGGGAAGAGAGCGGGAAGAGAGCGGGAGCGGGTGGGGGAAGGAGAGAGGGAGAGAGAGAGAGAGAGAGAGCGAGAGGGCGAGAGAGAGATAGAGAGTTTTATTGGACTCATGGAATGTCTAAGTAACTGAAATATCTATCTATGACAGCAAATGATTGGCCTTCATCACAGAGAGAAAGGTCAATAACTATGCTGTAAATATTTATAGGAACATCAAATTGACCATATGTAGAATGCAAAGCACATACACAATTAATTACACCAGGTACACAACAGACAAAGTAAGTGCCATGACTCTTAAAGCATTGSATTCAATCTCCCTGTGTTTTCATTTATTTTCATAGTATATTTGACAAAAACAGCATATAACTGATACTTTTCCTTGAGTTCTGAACTGGTGCACATTGTTGTTCCAATAAAAGTTGTTATGGAAGGAAAGTATTTGAAAGAAAGCAAACAAGAGAAGGAACAGATGGCCAKTGGAGGTTTTAATGCMGGAGCCAAACTGTTGCACTTTGGTAAATCTATGGGTTATAATCAGTGTTATGTAAACTGCGGACTGGATACACTGCGCCGTCTGCCTGCACTCCCTACGCACACAACATAAAATCAACCCTATACTATTATTCAGTACAAGCAGCCCTCTTCCTGAATCACCCACTCCAAAAAGACTGCTGACAGGAGACATTATCCATCAATGATGCATTATATATGCATTCATATGTTTTGCTAAACTGATTTATTTCTGGCTTGCGCGGTGAAGATGTTTTCTTTTCACACCGATATCAAGATGCTACATTAGAACTTGTATATTTGTAACTGTGAGTAATATGTTCAACAACATAAGTTGTGAAGGCATGAGAATGACACGAAACGTTCAGGTAAACTCACTTGAGAACGGACCCACAGACAATCCTCCTGAGGCAGGCGAGGGCAACCGGACGCTGTTGTTTACCAAGGTGGATGGTTGAGTAACTATTGGCGAATGACCCCTTGCCTACCTTGCACATGTGTTTCATAGCTCTGCAGTCGAATGTGTCCACAGTTTGTTGATCATACATTTAGTGCATGAGTCACCAAGATGGAACGTTATACACCTAATGACTTAATTAATAAAGAAAATATCCCCACTGAAACTTCTTTCCGCCTCACTGTGGATCTGTGGATGAGTCACAGACAGTGTCAGCTTGTGGCTGATTGCTGAGAACCCCCTTCCTTCACCACCAGTGGGAATCTGGTTGCTTCCTAAAACTAAGCGATTGAGTCCAGACTCAGTTAAGGCTCCCAAGTAGCACAGCGGTCTAAGGCTCTGTGCTAGAGGCGTCACTACAGACCCTGGTTCGATCCCGGGTTGTATCACAACCGGCCTTGATCGGGAGTCTCATAGGGCAGTGCACAATTGTCCAGGTTAGGGGGAGGTTTGGCCGGGGTAGGCCGTCATTGTAAAATAAGAATTTGTTCTTAACTGACTTGCCTAGTTAAATAAAGTTGTTTTTTTAAATGCTGCTCATGCAGACAGTGCACGTTTCACCATGGTTGGTACTGGCAGGTAGCTTCATAGAGAAATAGTTTGTCCTCAGTKATTCCCTATGCAGTGCAGTACTTTTAAGCAGGGCCCATAGGGAATAGTGTGCCATTTGGGACAGTCCCACAATCTTCCAGTGTGTAAGCTTCATAGAAATATAGTCTTCCAGCGTGACAGCTATGAAGGTTTTGCTCAACATCCTTTAATAAAGAAGACATACGCATGTCTTTGTGCTTTTCAACGATACAATGGTGACCACTTTAGAGGAACAATGTGAGCAGGCGGTTAATATGAATATACAACACACACACACACACACACACAACACACACACACACACACACACCACACCACACACACACACACACACACACACACACACACACACACCACACAAAACACACACTCACACACATAGATACAGACGCACACGATACAGACAGACACACACACACACACACACACACACACACACACACAACACACAACACACACACCACACACACACACCACACACACACACACACACACACACACACCACACACACCACACACACACACACACACACACACACACACACCACAGCAAACACACACACACACACACACACACATATACAGACGCACACGATACAGACCACACACACACACACACCACACACACACAGATACATACATACACACACACAAGATATATGGATAGTGAATGATAGTGAAAATGCTGTTAGGTGGCCTATATTGTACAAAAGACTTGTGGGGAATGTAGATAATGTAATAAAACAGCAAGGAAAGATGACATAATTCACTGGGCAACTGGCTATGGCTATTGTGTAGTAGATCATTATACTCATGTACTTTCCATTCAAAACCTTACTTCAGAAGCAGTGATTATATCTCTGTAACCCGCACATCAAACAAGGCACTTACATAAATGCTAGTCATCCATCACATTGATGTTTAGTCCTACTTTATCTCCACACTACACCACTGCTCCTCCTTCATTGAAGGAAACAACATGCAACTCTCAGAGATTGGGATTTTCTCGTTTGGGCGAAAGTCGGTCCTCTGTCATCTCCTCCATTGCCCGAAAACCGATAAGTGGTCGAGTGGTGGAGGATTGTGTCAATACCTTAGTATGCAAACGAAAGAGGGGTGTCTCTTCCTCTATAGCCTCCCTTTGGCGAAGAAGCGCAAACGTATTTTACCCATAGAGAATGATAGAGGCCTCTAGTGGCCAAAAGGCCGGTCAGCGCCATTGAGGGCTTGTACCATTTTAATGTAGTCAACTGGGTGGGACTTCCAACTTCATTGGCTGATCCCTCCTTGTGACCTGTTGGAGTCATGTTCAACCGGATATCAGGAGGGATCAGCCAATACTGAAGAAGAAAATGTACTACTTCAGAATGGAGATAGTGTCAGTGGGACTGCCCATGCTGTCACAGACACTATAATGGCACAGATAAAAATATGAGTCATCTATCTATCTCTATGATCCTACCTGAGTCCTTCACTAAAAAGTTTTGAAATCTGCCGCACCCCCTTTGAATCAGCTATTGTTTTCTCGAAGGTGAAAAGCATGCAAACATTTAAAAACGATATGCTATTTATCATTGTATCTATAAAATGTATTGCACATCTAGCTACATTTGTTTTTATCACTTTATACATTTAATTTTGCATTCCACCCTGTAAACGTAATTTGCCTGATGACGCGCGATTGGAGAAGAAGTGTCATTTCATGCAAGCACATTTTCGTCTACTTTCCCTGTCCTCGCCGCCTCTCCTCGATTACCCTTGAACTTTTCAAAAGCAGGCCAGAGAAGATGGAGGAGAGAGGATGCAGGAGGTGAGCAAATCTAAATGAGGAAAGGCCATTGTCTTT
Source organism: Salvelinus sp. IW2-2015 (assembly GCF_002910315.2). Lineage (NCBI taxonomy): Eukaryota > Metazoa > Chordata > Actinopteri > Salmoniformes > Salmonidae > Salvelinus > Salvelinus sp. IW2-2015. The sequence goes on along the minus strand of NC_036863.1, from coordinate 5,026,662 downwards.
TTGTTCGAACTCCGTGAAGGGTGTGATTTTCATTGGAAATAGACTTGATTGGCCACAAGCGGTCCGGTTTTGAACTGCCCATGGTGCTGAAATGACAGTTCGCCATACACTGCACTGTAGGCTCTCTCTCTCTCTCTCTCTCTCTCTCTCTCTCTCTCTCTCTCTCTCTCCTCTCCTCTCTCTCTCTCGCTCTCTCTCTCTCTCTCTCTCTCTCTCTCTCTCTCTCTCTCTCTCTCTCTCCTCTCTCTCTATATATATATATATGTGGGACGCGGAGAGAGAAGAGAGAGAGAGAGTAAGATACATATATATATATTCCTCCCGCTTTCCCACACGCACACACAAACAAAATGAACTAGACAATACGTTACAATAACTTTAAGTCTGGTCAGAATTCGGCGTTTAGTTTTGAATAACGAGTTATGCACTTGCAGCATCAAACTAAGGTCGATGCATGTAGACTAGGCAACCTCACTATCTGTGTAAAGCACAAGAGAGACTGAGAGACAGAGAGCGAGAGCGACAGAGACGGGGGCGACAGAAACATTACTGAATACCCATAACTCATACATGCACATAACCACATATAAAGCAACACATACGTCCGGTTCCATTTCAAACGAGAGGAATCACAGTCTCCGTAGTCTGGTAAATAAAACCCAATGCCAATATCTCATTGATGAGTTATGATTTGTACATGAAGGACGAGTAGTCTAGATGTCATCATAGCGTGTTGTAAACGTATTCAAACAAACCAAAATATCAGTGTGTATTTTGCTTTGAGGTCAATAAAMCGGCTACATAAATGTTCCATTATTACATATCTCATCATGATTAAAATGTCTTCTGGTTTGTAGTTTAACTTGAAATACGCAGATGACTACAAAAATATACGCTCGGTATCATCAGGCAGATTTTGCAGAAGCACAGCACAGCTCTGTCTGCTCAGTCGTGGAGTGCAGGCGATAGCGGCATAATATTTGACAGTAAACAGGCGGTCTTGTTGTCTCGATGCGAATCCTGGGCTTTTGGGGTACAGTGAGTGACTAAAGTTAATTTCCAGTGAGGCTTGTCTCATCAAATATATCGGGTGAGGGAATATGCATTTCTTAACATTGGGAAGAATGTCTTCGTGTGTATGAATGTGTTATTTTTATTTGCATTGTTTCTTCATTGATATGAGATAATAATTTAATAATCGGTTGGGGGTCTTCGTTTTGGTCAGAGCGAAATCTCGTGTTAGTTGATATAACCAATTCTATAAATGTAAAACGCCGTTTTTATCGGAAAACATCAAACATCAATCAGGAAGAAAAAGGGAGCGGGGGACAAGAGAGCTGGTTGAAAATGTAAGAGGATTTGATTTTGCAGCCACTGAAAAAAAGATTAAGTCTACAGCAGTGGAAGTTACATTGTGCTGAATATAAACAATGGGCGGATTGGTCTTTAGATGAGACATTGGTACCACCTTCCATTCTAAAATAAAATCGCCCTGGCTTGAAGTCACAGCCTATTTCACATCCGGTTTACACAGTGATATGTTACCATTKTCCTGGTAAAGTAAAGCTTTATTTGGCTGCAGTCTCCGTATTTAGAGTAGATTTTGTAGTTAGATTGTCAATTTGTTGGGGACTGAGAAGAGTTTCACTCCCCACACCATTGAACAGTGCGCGAGACCTGCGCATACTCAGCATCGTCAGCTGCCGCTTCTCGAGACTCAAGCTAAATTTCGTCAGATCTGAGATCTTGGAGGATTGTTCTCATCGAATCCGTGTAGAAAAGATATCCATAAAAGTTTGAAAATACGACAGSCTCGAACATCTCTGGCATATCGCTGTAAGTGAATTTTCATTTTGCTTGTCTTTTTCGGTGCAGAAGGGAGTCGGGGAATTTGACTTGCAGTTCGAACGGCAGTGAGTTGTGTTCAGCCTAACAGAGGCAGAATCCAGTTCAAATAGATGGTATATGAGTTGCAACGGTCGGGGAGTGGAGGATGTGGAGTTAGCTATTGAAAATGAAGACGATTTTCTGGCATCTGCTGTGGTATGACATGGTTTTGTCCAAGTTGTTTCATCCCTGGACAGCATTTCTCAATGCTCACCTTAAACCTTAGTGTGTGGCGAGTAATTAAACAACTGTATAATGCTACAATCGGAGCGCCAATATCTCCCTGAACTCAAGATGTTTATACTGGGGACACATTTCACGGAATAATATAGAAAGTGTGGTGTATGTGATTTTTTCCCCCATTAAGCTGCATTATCCCTGGTTTATCAAATCCTTGTCAACTAACGACATTTGAACAGAGCATTGCACATCGTTTAATACGCTTCGTTTGCGGTATATTCCAGTTCAGTTTGGAGAAATTAGGCGCCGTATCTTCTACAGTATGTATCTTTAATTTACAGGTTATTGTAGTCGTTTGTTTGATAATGGTGTAGCTATTGATTACAATACCTTTGCGTGGGTAATTAATTGCTGCTGCCGTGGGAAACATCGTTTTATATATATATATATATTTTTTTTTTTATGGTTCAGTTAAACGGGCATCTGGCCAACAATTGTATTTTCATAACGCAATAACATTATCTTACCACTTACATCCTCTGAAAGTGGGATGACATTATGATTTCGGACGAAGGTGAAAATGCGTGAATCTAAGAGGATTTGGTTTAATATGCGGTTTCAGACGCCTTTTAATTGCAGGCTATGAATAAACTAAGTAGGCTATACAAGTGCTATGAAAACAAATGACATACAAGACTATGTAACCGGTAACATGTTTGATTCTTTATGCAATATGCATGCGTAATGTAATGTATGTCGACGGATCATCCGAAATCGATTCTTCATGGAATGTAGCTCTTTTTTTAAGAAACCAATACATCGCCGCCAGTGTATCACATTCATTCAGACGCGCTCTCGCTATCCTTCTTTTCAGGTAATTATATAAAGTGTAATATATAGTAAACTGAAAACACTAAATAATATCTGATGGCTTTAACGGCTGTGTGTTTATGTGTCAACAGACATCTGACTTGTGACGAGAACGCTTGGTTTGATTTGTGACATATGAGTTTACGGATGCAGTTCCGTTAAAGTTCAGTTCAAGATAGCCTGTATAGGCTGTTTTGTGAAATATTTAGTGTTTTGAGGTTCGACCGATCACCACATCTTAATGTAAGTCGTTTTTTTGTGTGTACAAAAGCTGGATACTAATATGAACTGAAAAATACAACATTGTTCTTGGGAAAGGCTGGTCTTAGAACCTTGCCTGTCTCTTATGATTCTGAAACCTCTTGGTTTCAGAATCACTCACCTCTTCATTTGTGTCGTGTTTGATTGTCTCTTGAGCCAGTCTTGTCAATGGTACTGCTTTTTTTCTGATGTGGTATTTTATTTTTTGTTTTATTTTCTGATGTGTAGTTGTTGTCTTCCTTCTTCAGTGACAAACCACTCTCCAACCATGGGTGGACGGACAGGAACGGCCATACTGCTATGTGTGTGGGCCTGTTTGCTGGTGACCAACGTGCTTTGTGGGAAAAGGTAAGGTGGGCTTCGACCACACAAACAAAATATTCACTGTCAAGCTAGATTTGGCCCAGAAAAGAGAATCACTGTGTTCTGTTCTAGGGTCTAGTTACGGAGACAATATGCTAGTCTCTTAAGTCCCCAACAGTGTGGAATTAGAATATATTTTGTGATCTGCAATCATGTCATGTTGGAATCCATCCCTCACTGGCAGTCTGAGAGCAAACACCTGATTATCCTGGAGAAGAAGGTATGATTGTAATGATCATGTTTTGCCAACTGATCATATTTTATGTTGTGCATGACTCTGTGATGGCAGTAATTAGGGCATCACTTCAAGACTCCACACTGTAATTGCGATAATAAGAGGAGCTGGGGCAGATTTGCCCAAAATAGCAAATACTGTGTTACAGTTTCCATATGCTAAGCAACCACATAGGATAACACCGAATGTTCAACCAGAGTAGAGAAGTGCATGTCTCAGACATTCTGTCGTTTATTCAAATGATGTATGTGTTTCAAGTGACATAGTTGAAGTAGAGGTTAGTCCAACAAAAAAAGTCCCACTTGGGAATACAGATGGCGTCTGTGCTCGGACCACCCACTCAGTACCACAGTGAGATGGGATGAGAGATGGTAGGTTTTGACATGTGATTACCACACTATTAATCCCACCATTGAAATGACAGACATTTGCATTTACACCTCAATGCTAATCCAGTCTTTAGGATTAACATTGAGAAGTTTGACATTGAACCAAACATATGCAAATATCAAGGATTCACTATTTGCAAATGAAGCCGCATATACTTAGATAACTTTGTGTGCATATGATCATGTGGAATCACATAGCAGAAGATGCTTGACTATTAAATGAATGAAGTTTTTTTTTTTTTTATACTGCTAGCCTAAATAATTCAGTAGAGCTGTCCGAGCTGCATCCACATCTAATCAGTCTAATGAAATTGCCATTTACGGATTTATTTTCCGTGAGCTGTGACATTTTCCATATTAATCAACAGACAGTTTAATGTATCTTAACCGCACTGCTTCAAGGATGGCCCATTTAACCAATAAACACCTTCCCTGATTACTCCACCTTACAACTGTCACCATAAACTGCAGTGTAATTACTGCCTTGTGATTTACTGTATTGACCTCTAGAACTCAAAAACAAACCATGGAGGGTTTTTGAACAAACGTAATAATCAGGAGCACACGTTGATATTGGTGTTGTGATATTTTAAGGGAATAGGCAGGGAGGCAGGTAGGGAGGGAAGCAGAGAGGTAGGGAGGTAGGCAGGGAGGGAGGGAGGGAAGGAGGGAGGGAGGCAGGGGGGGTAGGCAGGAATGCGAGGGAGGTAGGCAGGCAAGGAGGGAGGCAGGGAGCGAGGGAGGGAGGGAGGCATTTATTTAACTTTCCTACTTAAATAAAGGTGAAATAAAAGGCATACAGCAGTGAGCAGTACTGTTGCTGTTCAGAGGACCTGTAGATGGGGGTGGTGTATGATGTTTTATGAGGAAGTGACCCCAGCAGCTCATAAACATCCAGTCCATTGCTCTCTGCTTATCTGCACCCCCCCCCCCTTCTCTCTCTCCTTCTGCCTCTCCCATCCTCTGTCCCCACCTCCCATTCCCAAATATATTCTATGTCAAGTGCATTTGAATTATTCCTCACTTGAAAGAACTCCGAGGCGTGTATGTAAGTGTAAGTCTGTGTTAGTGTGACAGAGTGAGCATAGCATGATGTGCTGCGTGTGCTCTGTTTGTTCGTTTACCTCTCGGCTTGGCTTACTGTTTTTACTAAATGTTATGTTGTTGCCATGTGTTTCTGTTCAGCTGTGTTGTGATATCAGCTCTCCTGCTGCTGTAAGTGTTCTGTATTGATGTTTGTGTTTGTCATAATGTCCCTGTCCTTCTGCGTTATGATGTCTGTACTGTCCTGTGATTTCAATGTTTCATTTTTAAAAATAATAATTGCACCGCACTTCCCAGTCGTCACTGGCCAAGCCGTCATTGTAAAAAAATCTTTTGTTTTTATTTGATAAATAAAGGTGAAATTAAAAAAAGAGGCATCCTTGCACGTTTCCTGTTGTGTTTTTTGTGAGGAGGATATAATGAACTAATCTACTGTATCTGGGGACAATCGGAAACCTTCGGCATGTTGTGTTCACTCATTGTATCAGCAAGCAGAAAATACATGTGTGTGTGTGTGTTATTCAGATGAGAGTTTTTCAGCCTCACATGACCCTGCAGGCAGTTCCTCAGATCTTTGTTTTGGTGGCCTAGACTCTTGAGCTATGGCATGGAAGATTTAGCCATTTCTTAAAGTTTCACACAAAATAGAGATTCATAACTGTGGAATTGTTTGATATCAGACGCTTGTTCCAATTGCTTGTCTCATTATTTGTCTTATTTATATTTCCTAAAAGTATTTTTGTCAGGAAGCTGCATTTTTTAACAAATAGCCTATGTGGGAATGAGAGGTGTGTTGATGCCATATTAACTATATCATTCCTGCAGTGATGTGAGCAGCATGTCCTTATTTAGAAGAATCGTTTACCTGCTCACATTTAAACCCCCCGCCCCCACCTTCTCTCTCACTCTCTATCTCTCTCTCTCTCTCATTTGCGGCCGCCTGCATGCATGTTCTCTCGGCTGTTCTGTTCTATCCTCCTGCTACTTGCCATTTCAGATTCCCCCCTTCCCTTCCCTTTGCAAGTCCATGCTAACTTATCTTGATGACCTCCCCTTCTCCTTGAAGCTGCGTTCTGAGCAGAGATTGTTTCAAACACTGGGGACTGTTTATTTAGCATGCAATCAAACCAGTGTGGTCCGCGATTGGTTGTAAAAAGGGAACATGATTGCTCAGAGGAAAACTATTATTTATGAGAAAGGCTTTCCTGTGATTATTTATGAGAAAGGCTTTCCTGTGATTATTTATGAGAAAGGCTTTCCTGTGATTATTTATGAGAAAGGCTTTCCTGTGATTATTTATGAGAAAGGCTTTCCTGTGATTATTTATGAGAAAGGCTTTCCTGTGATTAKTTATGAGAAAGGCTTTCCTGTGATTAKTTATGAGAAAGGCTTTCCTGTGATTAKTWATGAGAAAGGCTTTCCTGTGATTAKTWATGAGAAAGGCTTTCCTGTGATTAGTTATGAGAAAGGCTTWCCTGTGATTATTWATGAGAAAGGCTTTCSTGKGATTATTTTTGAAAGAGAGAAAATATCCCCCCYCCTTCCCAAGCGGACYATTTCCCTCTCCACCTATACTTCCATTTGTTAAAATACACATTTTGCAACATATTGAAATCTGTATTGCTGTTGATTATTGTGTTGAGATATTAATGAGTGGCGATGTTTACTCCACTCACACAATTACTGATTGTGGGTGTTCTGAGATTGAATTAACTATTTTGTTTCATGTTGCTCAAAGAGCACACTCAATGAGTCCTTTGCTGTTAAAAGACCACATTAAGGTATAAATATTTCATTATGAGTCCTGTGTGTGTACAATTTCATGCCCTGTGGATAAAATAAACCTATTTCTCACATTCATATGGCTTTATTACATTTCTGTATCATCAGAGGAAGTAGATTTTAAAGGATCAAGAGAAGTTGCTCAGCTGGGATTTTGCTCCAACACTCCTGCATCGATTCACCGAATTCACTTTCCAAAATTGCTCTTCCTTTTCGTCAGCTCTGGACAGAATGGCCAGACGGACGAGCAGAAAGACAACACGACAGTGTTCACCCGGATCCTAGACAGTCTTCTAGATGGCTACGACAATCGTCTCAGACCAGGGTTGGGAGGTACAGTACTGTACAATGGTTTCTCACCAACTCATCATTCTGAAGTTTAGGGAAATAGAGGTGATTGGAGATAGATGGGTGGTGATGAGTGTCTTGGATTTAGTCAATAACATGTTTATTGCATGATGCTGTCAAGTATTTTCCAGCTAGTCATTTTCTGAATCATTTGTTGTGTTATTTGGAATTGTTGGCACCAGGTTGCAGCACTCTGTTGGTTTAATATTGATGGTTTGCCAATACCATTACTTGGAGGATAGCAGTCCAGAGCACATCAAAACATAATTTAAAGTAATATAATATAAAATACTATTATATAATATAATATATACGCCATTTAGCAGACGGTTTTATCCAAAGTGACTTACAGTCATGCGTATTGACTACAGACTGGAGTCCTTTGTCCTGCTTCATGAAAAATACATCTGCAATGTGTTTGCGTATCGTCACAAGTATGCTCATATCTTGTTTTCTCTGCCTTTGCACTCGTATCAGAGGAATCTACAGGAGGGTGATTTACTGTTAGCTTGTTTCCTTAGAAGCATGATATCAAGAACTAGTATCTTTTGAAAATGAAAGCAAACTGAAATGAAAGCTCCCCGGTAAATAACTCCCCTTGTTCTTTTGAGGAATAGTGTATGTAGGATATTCTCATTGAGACCTTGGGTAGTTTTGTCACTTTTCATGGAAGTGCACTGTGTGCCAGACAGTTATTGCGTATACTGATTTATATTCGACTCAGCTTGACAGAGTTTTGGAGAGATATGTAGGCCTACTGGAACGTGAAGGGGATTCTGATGGAATTGACTGAGTGGAAGGTCAAACAGGCAGGGGAATAGTACATTTTCAGTGGCAAATGGAGAGAAATTAAACATTATGATTGACACCATTCCTGATGTAAATCATGTTTCCGTTATTCACTTCAAGAAACATAACTCTATACAGCAGACAAAGTTACTGTAAATACATCAGCCACATAAAGACCAGGTGGAATTTGATCTCAGCCAAGAGATTTGAAAATTCATGAAGAGATTGAGTCAGTAAAGGTCCTGCCACTGAAACGGAGAACTCAGAAATGGTTATTGACGTGAAAATCGGGATTGTAAGGTGTCATTTTGGAAGGGGGCTCTGTGAGAATTGGGGAATGAAACGATCAATGGGCTAGAAATGCTCCCCAGGATTACGAGCTAGTTAGAGCTAATGAGGAGCCCTGATCGCCACTCACTCTCCTAATTTCTTGGTTCAACAGAGCGTGTAACTGAAGTCAAGACTGACATTTTCGTGACGAGTATTGGGCCCGTCTCGGACCATGACATGGTATGCCTGTCTTTCCTCTCTGTTATTCCCCTCTCTGAAATGTCACCAGTTCTGTGTCCTTGTTCTCCCCTTAACCCATTTTCATGTGGTTCCAAAGGTAAAGTGTTTATTGATTTGATCAGCCCCCCATTAGTTTTTCGACATAAATGAAATGTCACAAGCAAGGAAATGTTATTAGACCAATTGGCTCAGTCATTTCCTAGATAAATGCCGCTTGTAGTCTTAAATGAAAGTACACGTGTATGTCAATTTGTATTGCATGGCATGACCCAAGCGGAGAGGCTTGGTATTGATGTAGGTATAAGGACTTTGGATCTTGTATAGCCTTGGTCTTTAGACATGGCCATGATGTACAGTGTATTAGCAGGTGCTTGGGACTAGATTGCAAAGCCCTGGTCCGTGTTCCAAATGGAACCCTATTCCCTACTTAGTGCACTACTTTTGACTAATTTTAATGGCACCCTCTTGGTCCTGGTCAAAAGAAGTGCACTATATAGGAAATAGGGTTCCATTTGGGATGCTAACACAGAGAGCAGATGCTGTTGTCATGGCTAGAGACATTACCCTTCCTATGTCTATCATGACTGGATAATGTGATTGGATGGATATCATAATCACACTGAGATAACTGACAGAGGAATGATTAGGCTAGTCTTCCTCAAATTAGACAAAAGTAATTTCATTTAGCAAAAGTGAGCGTACCTCCCATTTGAAAAATAATGTAGAATATTGAATAGGTCCTCTTTATTGAATGGCAGTGGCTAATGTGAGATTGATTTGTTAATGATTTCTAGGTTGAGACGTCTTYTTTAACCACTGTAGATGAATCGTAGCAATAATATAAAACTATTATCAATCTGAATCCGTGTAAAGTACAGAGAAATAACACGTCCTGTGACATATGTGAAACTCTCTCTGTCTCTCTGGATCTCTCTCTCTGTCTCTCTCGCTCTCTGTATCTCTCTCTCTCTTCTCTCTCTCTCTCTCTCTCTCTCTCTCTCTCTCTCTCTCTCTGTATCTCTTCTGTCTCTCTCTCTGCCTGTCTCTCTCTCTGTCTCTGTCCTCTCTCTCTCTCATCTCTGTATGTCTCTCTCTGTATGTCTCTCTCTGTCTGTCTCTCTCTCTCTCTTTATCTCTCTGTATCTCTCTCTCTCTCTCTCTTTCTCTCTCTGCGTGAATATCTCTCTCACTCTCTCTTTCTGCCTCTGATCTTGATGAAGGTTCAATATTTATGCACTTGAACCGTTTGTATTTGATGTAATATGAGTTTATTACTGTTCATGCTCTAACATATGGGCCTGCGCTACTGTACAGTAGGTAACGGAATGGTCTGGTCAGAAGAAACAGCTACAGTAGCTACCACTTCCCTTTCCCAGTCCACTTCCATTACCTTGCAGCTCTGTTACCGTTCACACTAATTACCTCACGGATCTRTTACCGTTCACACTAATTACCTCACGGATCTGTTACCGTTCAAACKAATTACCTCACTGATCTGTTACCGTTCACACTAATTAACTCACTGCTCTGTTACCGTTCAAACTAATTACCTCACGGTCGGGAGAAAACTGAGAAGCACCTTTTAATTTCACTGGCTAGCTAACTCTGTCAGGCATTCTGAAACAATGACATGCTTAGCCATAGTGATTAGTGCATGTTAGAGTGATATATCATGCCAGTGTTTGTATTTTTTGGTGCGCTAAAATCTAGAGCACTGTGCTTCTTCCTCATGTTTATGGAGGACACATTCATGAGGACAAGCTGGAAGACTGAGACGGAAGCCACTCCACCAGTTAGATAGATCTACCTTTGTTGAAGCCTTCTCCTTGACAAGACAAGACAGTCACCAGCAGGACAAATAGGCCGTTGCTGCTACATGGAAGCCTGAGTGACGTGAGAGAGAAGCAAAGTGGTGAAAAGTGGGCGTGTGCATTACTCAGCAGCATGTGGTCTGTAACATGTCTGGCAGATATAGGACGATTAGGGCAGGACAACCTACCTCTTCCAGGTGCTGATCTTGCATTCTCTCTTACAGGAATACACCATTGATGTGTTCTTCCGTCAAAGCTGGAAGGACGAGCGGCTAAAATTTAAAGGGCCAATGGCGGTTCTCCGTTTGAACAACCTGATGGCCAGTAAAATCTGGACCCCTGACACATTCTTTCACAATGGCAAGAAGTCTGTGGCACACAACATGACTATGCCCAACAAACTCCTACGAATCACAGAGGAGGGAACTCTGCTCTATACTATGAGGTGAGAGAAACCATTTTCCCAACTGGGATATAGTCTGCTTTCTTCATATTAGATTTAGGAAGAGGTATTTTTAACACTGAAAGTGGAAATCCTCACTGGGAAGCAGAACGTGGTTGTCTCTACAGATAATAAGCATCATATCAGTCCCACGATGATCGTGATTCCAGTACATTATAATGTTTTTGTAATTTATGCTCTAGAAAATACTGTTGGTATCCAGCAAATTATTTATCCTTAAAAAGGAGTGGCAGTGGAGAGCACCAAGAACCATAGTGAGTGGAGCGAGTAGTGTAGACTAGAGTGGTAGAGTGGAGGCTCGCTGGGAGTTTTCATTTGAGCTGAATCATCATAAATTATGGTTCCAGATGTGAATTTCCATGGCCCACAAAATGGAGCTAACGTGTGGGTCACAGAGGGTGGCCATAAAACATTCTTTTACATGTTTATTAGCAGATAAGGACACGGTGTGAATTAATATTTATGTCGTAGAGATGACGAATGGGTGACATGTCATGGTTCGTTTGACATTCCCCTTTTCACTGTGCTGTCAGGAACAGGCTGCGTCAGCAGTGTCCCTCCATTCCTTCAATTAGATTTACAAAAGGCTTTTGTTGTATCTCATCTCTA
>NC_036863.1:4998760-5013213 GCF_002910315.2 Salvelinus sp. IW2-2015 | reverse complement strand
TTGTGCAAGTAGAAAATCCATGTTGACTCCCCCTATGGTCTATGACTTTGTCATATTGTACACACTTTTAGTTTTTGTTGTCCTAGGCTACCTGGCTAAAATTCTTGCTCGCCTAACTTCCTTACATGGGCAACGTTAGCTAGTTAACATTAGCCTTCTACATCTAGCTACATATTGAACTTCCATTCTCTCAGACCAGGGAACAATGTATGAATTAATGGTTGGATCAGAATAGTCGTTCTAATCTTTGGCCAGTACGAAGAATTAAGTAAAACCACAAGTCCAAATCCCTATCTCCATGCATGGCTAATTTAGGAAAGGGACAATTTTAGATTTCTGGCTAGCCACCGGAGGACAACAACACAACGAGTTGTTTCTGTCAATGATGTATTGCTCTCGATGTGATGTAATTGGAGTGATCCCAAATCCCAACTGGCTTTTTTTTGGTGCGCCAGGGCCATTCACAGTTGAGCGCAACTCTGATTGGCTATTATTTTGTATTTTGCATTCAATGCTACGGGCGGCAACAATGTCATACTCTTTTTGACCAGACAGCATCAAATAGATGGCCTACACACAGAGAGACAGAGGGGCGCTGTTTCACTCAGATGCTTTTCTCCGGTGAGATACATTCAGCCACTTGCGAATTGAAGGAAAATTATTAAACACAAACAAAATATTAATTATTTAATGTTTATTTCTTGGTATTTTTTGGGGGGAAGCCTGCCTCTCCTTGGCATCCATGAATACACACCACTGCTCTCTCTTCTTCCTGACAGATGCTTACACCAGGGCTGAGGTTGTGTACGTGTGGACGAGAGGGGCAGCCCAGTCTGTTGTGGTGGCTGAAGATGGCTCTCGGCTCAACCAGTATGATCTGATGGGGCAAAGTGTGGACTCTGGGGTTGTCCAGTCCAGCACAGGTCTGTTTCCCTTGTAAAATACACTATATGTACATAAGTATGTGGACAACCTTTCAAATTTGTGGATTCGGCTATTTCAGCCACACCCATTTCTGACAGGTGTATAAAATCGAGCACACCGCCATGCAATCTCCATAGACAAACATTGGCAGTAGAGTGGCCTTACTGAAGAGCTCAGTGACTTTCAATGTTGCACTGTCATAGGATGTCACCTTTTCAACAAGTCAGTTCGTCAAATTACTGCCCTGCTAGAGCTGCCCCAGTCAACTGTAAGTGCTGTTTTTATGAAATGAAAATATCTAGGAGCAACAACGGCTCAGCCGTGAAGTAGTAGACCACAAAAGCTCAAAGAACGGGACTGCCGAGTGCTGAAGCATGTAGCGCGTAAAAATAGTCTGTCCTCGGTTGCAACACTCACTACCGAGTTCCAAACTGCCTCTGGAAGCAACGTCAGTGTAACAGTATAACTTTAGTCCGTCCCCTCGACCCGGGCGCGAACCAGGGACCCTCTGCACACATCAACAACAGTCACCCACGAAGCATCGTTACCCATCGCTCCACAAAAGCCGCGGCCCTTGCAGAGCAAGGGGAACCACTACTTCAAGGTCTCAGAGCAAGTGACGTCACCGATTGAAAGGCTATTAGCGCGCACCACCGCTAACTAGATAGCCATTTCACATCCGTTACATCAGCACAAGAACTGTTCGTTGGGAGCTTCATAATATGGATTTCCATGTCCGAGTAGCCCCACACAAGCCTAAGATCACCATGCGCGATGCTGTCGGCTGGAGTGGTGTAAAGCTCACAGACATTGGAGGGAGGGAGAGAGAGCAAGTGGGACAGAGAGAGAGACAGAGGCAGAGAGAGACAAAGCAAGGTCCATACAGAAAGGGTTTGACGAGATCGTTGTGGAAGAACTTGACTGGCCTGCACAGAGCTCTGACGTCAACCCCATCGAACACCTTTGGGATAAATTGGAACCCTGACTGCGAGCCAGGCCTAATCGCCCAACATCAGTGCTTGACCTCACTAATGCTCTTATAGCTGAACGGAAGCAAGTCCCCAGCATCAATGTTCCAACATCTAGTGGAAAGCCTTCCCAGAAGAGTGGTGGCTATTATAGCAGCAAGTGAGCGACCAACTCCATATTAATGCCCATGATTTTGGAATGAGATGTTCGACAAGCAGATGTCCACATACTTTTGGTCATGTGGTGGGTACCTACACTAAACTTCCCTCTCTGTTCTCTCACTTCCACTGCTCTGTGTTTTTAGGCTTACTCTGAGAACATGTCCCAGATTTGTCATTTCCCTTGTGAGCATCACATCCTTTCCCTTCTTTTTGGTACATTGATACTGGCAAAGGTAGTGACAAAGTAAAATCAGTGGCCCCTTTACAGTGCATTTAACTGCAGGCAGAAAGGTAGATTTGAGTGTTTCTGTATTGGTCTGTGTTTGATAGTGTCAATACCTATCTCATTCAATTGTATCTGCTAATTATGAGGAACCATTGATTTACCAAAACCAATGTAATTAATGTTGCATGACCATTGAATGATTCCTTTGTTTAAATCTCTGTCAAACATAAAAAGCCAATGTATTACTACCTAAGTCAGGGATCATCAACTCAATTCAGACACTGGCCAATTGTTTCTYGAGCCGATGGTCGGGGGCCGGAAACATGATTACAAATCATTTGTATGCAAGTTGACTGCAAGAAGCCCAAACAAATCTAATATTTGACTAAAACATAATMATTTCAAACCTTGCAAACATTTGTATACAATCCCGTTTCTCTCTGCGTGGGAATACTTGGCAACATATTTCAAATAAATCCACCCGCGGGCCAGACCTGGCTCGCTGRCCGCCAGTTGGGGAACACTGACMYAAGTCATTCCCAATGCTGTCGCAGAGCATTCAATATGTTATTGCTCTAAATGCRTTGATGAATTGGGTTTTTATCAACTAACTCCATGCCACATTATTGAATTAGTTGATAAATGAGGCCTAAACAATAGTAATAAATGTCTGGCAATAAAACTACTCCATGTCTGTAACATGACTAACCTCTACACAGCACACATAGACAGACTTCCTCTTCGGTATGGTTTAATAGTCTTACACGACAGCTGAAGATTATGGAGTGCACAAAACCAGCACACTACATAGACTGATTGGATGTATTATTTTCCATATCTTTTTTTTCTAATTGGCTTTTATTTCTGTTTTGGAAGGGGGGGTGCGTTGACGCAGACAGAGCTGCTCTCTCACACATTTCTGGAGGATATCAGATCAAATATTTAGGATTCACAGGAGCACTAGAGCTYTATGAAGTGGCTCTACAACTCAGATGACACAGACCCTTCTCATGCTTTTCAACTCTCTGTTTCCCTCYGTCCCACCTTCCCGAAAAACAGGAGAGTATGTTGTCATGACGACACACTTCCACCTGAAGAGGAAGATCGGTTATTTTGTCATCCAGACGTACCTGCCCTGCATCATGACGGTGATCCTGTCCCAGGTGTCCTTCTGGCTCAACAGAGAGTCCGTCCCAGCCAGGACTGTGTTCGGTGAGTTCCTACTACTTCATGCCAAACGTAAACCAGTTGACATACACTCAGTGGTAACTAACCACAGCAGACCTTCACTTTCATTGAGAGTGTGATGGGAACAGAGTGATCCTCGTCACTTTGCCTTACTACGTCCCTTCACATGTAGCTCTGGATTCAATTACTACACTATATCTCAATTTTGATAGAGTAAGTCTGTCGCCCATCAATTAATGAGTTTGTGTCGAAGCGAAGGAAAAGTATCACTGACACTCACATTGGTTGGTTTTCTAAAGTCAGTATAATAAACCAGATTGGTAGAATTATCTTGTTACTGTCTGTTCACAGTGGAATTTCAACTTCTATTCTGGCTGAGGGTTACTGTCTGTTCACAGTGGAATTTCAACTTCTATTCTGGCTGAGGGTTACTGTCTGTTCACAGTGGAATTTCAACTTCTATGCTGGCTGAGTGTGGCTGTGACTGTGGATGTACGCGTGTGTGTGAGAGAGAGTGCTGTGTGTGTGTCAGCTCGTACGCAACAGCGTCCAAAAGGAAGACTCTTGTTGGTCAGTCTGAAGCATGCTTCTCCTTAGCAGAGCAGAGCACTGTCTAGCTGGGATGTCCTTGTTTTACCTTCTCCTCTCTCTGCGCATCGCCCATGACAGCGTCTCCCTTGGCCTAGTATTTATTAAAAGAGCTTTCCGAGCTCCATAATACAGCCTTTATGTGAGTGTAAGGAAGAGGGTTTTTCAGCACCAGTCCTAGACTGTACTATGTTTGCTGCAGGGCTCCTGTGGTGCTGTTGCCTACCTGGTTCTGTTCATCACATGGCAGAGAGAGGAGTAGGGGAATGAGGTTGACCTCGATGCATAAACTGACATATGGAATTGTTTTCAGATGGTTATACTACGGATCATTTAGCTATTTGATTTAGAATTGTAGGATCCCTTTAGGTATATTAAAATATATATATATATATATATTTGATAAAATATTGATTTGGGCCTTTACTACTAAAGCCCATAAAAGTGACAAAAATGACAGTAAATGACAAAAAGGACAGTAAAACAATTAATCATAAGAAGCAAGGTTTTGAAGTGTCGTAGGAAATATATATATGTATCTTTTTTTTTTACACATATTGAACCTCTATTTTTAGGGTAGGAACAAAACTACCTTCATACTTCCATTCGTTTTTTAAACCGGAACTGGTTACCTTCAGACGAGTCCCAGAGAACACCATCATGTTCGTGATGAGACGGTGACACGGTCTGACAAACACCACTCTAACTCTGCCACCTTTCACCGCAGATGCGGAAGTGCTACACTGCCAGATGCGGTGGATTGAGACGCAATACAGTGGCTGGCGAAAGTATTCACCCCCTTGGCATTTTTCCTATTTTGTTTCCTTACAACCTGGAATTAAAATAGATKTTTCAGGGGGGTTGTATAATTTAATATACACAACATGCCTACCACTTTGAAAATGCAAAACATTTTTTCTTGTGAAACAAACAAGAAATTAGACAAAAAAAACTGAATACTTGAGTGTGCATAACTATTCACCCCCCCAAAGTCAATACATATTAGAGCCACCTTTTGCAGCAATTACAGCTGCAAGTCTCTTGGGGTATGTCTCTATAAGCTTGGCACATCTAGCCACTGGGATTTTTGCCCATTCTTCAAGGCAAAGCTGCTCCACCTCCTTCAAGTTGGATGGGTTCCACTGGTGTATAGCAATCTTTAAGTCATAACACAGATTCTCAATTGGATTGAGAAACCACTTGAGTGTTGCTTTAGCAGTATGCTTAGGGTCATTGTCCTGCTGGAAGGTGAACCTCCGTCCCAGTCTCAACTCTCTGGAAGACTGAAACAGGTTTCCCTCAAGAATKWCCCTGTRTTTAGCGCCATCCATCATTCCTTCAATTCTGACCAGTTTCCCAGTCCCTGMCGATGAAAAWCATCCCCACAGCATGATGCTGSCACCACCATGCTTCACTGTGGGGATGGTGTTCRCGGGGTGATGAGAGGGGTTGGGTTAGTGCCAGACATAGTGTTTTCCTTGATGTCCAAAAAGCTCAATTTTAGTCTCATCTGAGCAGAGTACCTTCTTCCATATGTTTGGGGAGTCTCCCACATGCCTTTTGGAGAACACCAAACGTGTTTGATTACTTTTTTCTTTAAGCAATGGGTTTATTCTGGCCACACTTCTGTGAAGCCCAGCTCTGTGGAGTGTATGGCTTAAATTGGTTCTATGGACAGATACTCCAATCTCCGCTGTGGAGCTTTGCAGCTCCTTCAGGGTTATCTTTGGTTTCTTTGTTGCCTCTCTGATTAATGCCCTCCTTGCCTGGTCCGTGAGTTTTGGTGGGCGGCCCTCTCTTGGCAGAGGTTTGTTGTGGTACCATTATTCTTTCCATTTTTTAATAATGGATTTATTGGTGCTCCGTGAGATGTTCAAAGTTTCTGATATTTTTTTATAACCCAACCCTGATCTGTACTTCTCCACAACTTTGTCCCTGACCTGTTTGGAGAGCTCCTTAGTCTTCATTGTGCTGCTTGCTTGGTGGTGCTCATTGCTTAGTGGTGTTGCTGACTCTGGGGCCTTTCAGAACAGGTGTATATATACTGAGATCATGTGACACTTAGATTGCACACAGGTGGACTTTATTTCACTAATTATGTGACTTCTGAAGGTAATTGGTTGCACCAGATCTTATTTAGAGGTTTCATAGCAAAGGGGGTGAATACATATGCACGCACCATTTTTCATATTCTTAAAAAAAAAAAAATGATTTTAATCAAGTTATTTTTTAAATTTCACTTCACCAATTTGGACTATTTTGTGTATGTCCATTACATGAAATCCAAATAAATAATCAATTTAAATTACAGGTTGTAATGCAACAAAATAGGAAAAATGCCAAGGGGGTGAATACTTTTGCAAGGCACTGTATCTCTATCTCAAAGTGAAAGATTTTGATGGGGATGGTTTTGTTCTGTAACTTAGATTGACRCACCGGTGCTTTAATCAGCTCTAGGCTATTGACAAACAGCTAGTTTATGGTTGCTATTCTTATTGATTGTTTTTCAGTTGAGACAGTTGAATTTAAGATTCCAATAATCAGCTTTACACGCTTGTATCGGTACTATACTGTACTATACTGTACTATACTGTACTATACTGTACTATACTGTACTATACTGTACTATATTGTACTATATTGTACTATACTGTACTATACTGTACTATACTGTACTATACTGTACTATACTGTACTATATTGTACTATACTGTACTATACTGTACCGTATCTGTACTATTGTTTTATACTGATGTTTGTAACAAGCGTGTCTTATCAACTCTTCAAATGTAACTTGTTCAAGACATTAAGAAATAATGAGTGAAATTCGAGTAGTAGTGTTTGTCTCATCAAGTCATATTAACTAACATAAGATATTGTAATGTATTGCCTCCTGGTTAATAGGTTCCGTGTGAGTGAGAAAACACAGCATACACACACCCTTTTAGATAAATTGGCCATTTAAAACACAGCAGTGGGTTAGGTAGGGTTATCTATTTGTCGTTGTTACGATCAAAGAAGGCAGATAAATTCAGAGCCAGATTATTGCAGTGGAAAAACGATTTGCTATTTATTTATTTATCATCGAAATAAAATGAAATACATATATGGTAATGATTATATGGCTCTGAAAGGAAAATGGAATGAATATGTTACATTATATTACATTTTGGAGCAAATACCCTGTCCTTTATTCTCTCTCTGTGGCTGTCCTAGACATCAACGGTGCTCAGAAGATTAGCTGTCTTTCTTCCCTGCTCTTAAAGCCATTCACAGTGTATGTACTGGCTGTGCTGTGCCCAGCTGCTTTTTGATGTATCTGCTGATTAAGGTACAATGGAAGTGAAAGAGAGAGAGAGAGAGAGAGACAAACAGAGTGAGAGAGAGAGAGAGTATTGAAAGAGATGAGAGAGAGACAGCAAGAGAGAGTGAGTGAGAGAGAGAGAGACAACGAGAGAGAGTGAGTGAGAGAGATAGAGAGAGAGACAGAGTGAGAGAGAGAGAGAGTGAGTGATGAGAGAGAGTGAGAGAGGGAGACAGCAAGAGAGAGTGAGGGAGAGAGAGACAATGAGAGAGTGTGTGTGTTGTGTGTGTTGTGTGTGTGTGTGTGTGGTTGTGTGTGTGTGTGTGTGGTGTTGTGTTGTGTGTGTTGTGTTGTGGTTGTGTGTGTGTGTGGTGTGTGTGTGTGTGTGTGTGTGTTGTGTGTGTGTGTGTGTGATGACTGGGGGGGGGCAGACCAGTCAGCTATGGAGATGTGATGCTGGCACATGTCTTTCTTGCAACATTCCCCCAGTAAACACTCTCTCAAACAGTCCAGAGCCCCGCTATACAACCGCTATACAACATCTCTGGGTTGCTTGTGCCACTGGCATGGTTAGACATGTGCAGAATACGTTTAAGTTATTGATAAGGCCATGAATAAAGCAGTAGCCTTAATGTTGACACAGCAGGCTTCTCTGATAGGTGAATAGAGAGGACCACTTAACTGCTGGGAGTGGTAAGAAGTTAAATATGAGTTTATTYKAGATTTMATTTGATATACTTGATTTATTGGTTGTGATTCATCCATGATTTCCTTGTGACAGTGTTTTCTATCTAAGCCAGCAAGGTGTGACCGTCTCATTGCCCCACCTTTCCACTTATCACCAGACATTTCTAATTTCATTTTTGCAGTGTACCTTTTTCACACTATTACTCTTCATCTCTAAAGTGTTCTTCCCTGCTACCTACTGTGTGTGTGGAGGCAGACCTTGTTAGATGATGTGTTGATCTGAATCAAGTGGCAGTGATTCTGCACACGGAGCTACATTGAGTGGAAACCACTACTAATCCACACAGAACTTTCCAGATGGAACAGTAAGGGCCACCACGCGCAGTCTATTAGTCCAACTGGTCAAATAGAGTMATTTAATGATTCAGTCGCTGTACTCATTTAGGTGAGAAGGAATCTGAATACCGAACAGTGTTTCTCTGTTCAATAAGTAGATGTTACCATGCCCAACACATGACTTTGTTTGCATTCCACACATCATTTGGGATTTTAACACTTGTTTTTTGGGGGGGTGGGGGAAGGGTTGTGAAGACGTAACAAAGTTAGAGCCGGCGAGTTGTTTCCATGGCAACACAGCTTGCTGTCTTTATTTATGATAGTGGGAAAGAGTGTGGTGGGGAAASGAAGGACGGAGGCTGCTGCCTTAAACCAGCATCATGACTGGCTGTCGCATGCCCCTCCCACTTCCCCAAACCCACTTATCCATCCAACCACCACCCCCCCCGCAAATCTTCTTCAGGCACGGTTAGATGCAGTTGTGATGTGTTTTCCTGCAGGCTATGGATTCCAGCTGAGCTCCTAACAAAARGGTGGCGTGTAGGAGACCTCAACTTCTAATCACCCCCRGCAAATCTCCTAGCATGGAAATCCAGCCAGTGATGATCAGACTGAGGTGACTGAGCTGCTGAGGGGATAATGTCATGTTGGCGGTGCTGCCTTTCACAACACCTAGCTATTTCTACTGTAAAGCCCTGTCCAGACACAAAAACACTCTAAGCCCATGATGGACCCACATGATGACAGTAATAGAAAGCTGATTTGACACCGTACAATAAAGGAAAGTGTCCGAGGTCGACTTTATGATCAAAACTGTTTTTATGGCAGTGAAAAGACATCTTGATAGTAGTATGACCTTTCAAAGTAATTCCACCGCTGTCATAGTACTCTAGTYGAGTAGAAATGATATCATAGCTTGGCCTTATACAAGGCTATCTGCAAAATCTAGTGGTCCTTCTACAAATGGAGTGGAATGGAGTGAACATGCATATTTTGGGGACATTTGAATTTTTAATTGATTTATTATTTGTTGCTGACGTGATTTGTATTATTAGCATCACTTTGTAAGCCTGATGTAACTGTATGAACTCAGAATAGAATGAGCCTGAATGAGATGTAGGACTATGAGTCATCATCACATCGCCGGAATGAGGGACGTCATCATTCTGATGGCAAACAATAACATTCAGAGYTCAGAGGAGATCGCTCCACTGCCAGATGCCTTCGTGGCTTTGAGATTGCGTGCGTGTGCTGTCTCATTTGTGATTGAAACATGATGATTTTTATGTAGTAAGGTCAGAAGAGTTAAATAGACATCAAAGAGCCTCACACACCACCATGGAAAATTATTTTCAAATTTTTTGTTCGTGATATCTTTGTGAAGTCTAGAATAATTCTGCATTTAACTGTGAGAAAAAACGTTTTCTTTTCTATTCTCATCAACAAAAGGAATTCAAAAGAAGTACGATTAATTAGAATAAGGTTGTCTAAAAACCAAGTCACAGGACCAAGGTCAAACCAAGTCCAGGACCAGGTCAACAAGTCGCAGGACCAAGGTCAAACCAAAGTCACAGGACCAAGGTCAAACCAAGTCGCAGGACCAAGGTCAAACCAAGTCGCAGGACCAAGGTCAAACCAAGTCGCAGGACCAAGGTCAAACAAGTCGCAGGACCAAGGTCAAACCAAGTCACAGGACCAAAGGTCAGTGGAGTCACTGAGTTTTAACCTATCTCTAAAACACCAGGCTGATTCTCTGATTTGTCTAATCTCTCCATCTCGGTCTCAGTCAACACAGTCATCCAAGCAGAGCGGAGTAGGGAGAGACAACAGTAGTTTAGAAGCGTATGTTGGAGTTGAGCTTACTGTATAGTCCAGAGTTTTATGTTTTATGTCCACTGTATTTGTACAGTATATTCTGTATGTTGACTGTGTGTCTGTATACTATCTGTACATTGTCTATTGCTGGCAGCACCTATTCACAAAGTAAAATTCTAGCTATGGGTAAATGTAATTCGTGAATAAGTGATTCTGATTCTGCTGACAAGGCTAACACTATCCATTCTCTATATACCTGTTTTAGCCAGTACCATTGCAGTATAATACAGGGGTGGTGGAGGAAGACTCTGTATACTGGCTAGTTCATGACCAGTCTCTACTGGGCTGTTGTTGTTTTGTGGTGTAAACATCTGCAGCAGTCCGTGTGGGTGAGCAATACGCCGACAGACATCCCCTGACCTGCTTCTCTTCTCCTCTCCAACAGCCCTGCTCTCACCTCTGCTTTAACAAACCCCAACTATAGGACATGATGACCTCACATAACCCTGTAGGCTTAACACCCTCCCTCGTTCTGTTTTTAACTTCATCCAACCTTTCGTGCGCAGGTATTATGCAGGCTTAAAAAGAAGCCTGGTGCTTTTATCAAACCTAAATGATGTCTCCACCGGCATTACATGATAATTCCTATTTCTCTGGGGCTGCAGCCKCGTTTTTCGTGTAATGCATGAAGTTGGAATCAGGGATGCTTTGGAGAAGTTGGCAAGCTTTGCGGCAGCTAATCAAAATTTAATGTTCAGGATGCCAACATAATGGTAGCTCATCCATTTAGCAATTTTACCCAGTGACCAATTATGTTGTTACTGATTCAAGATGTGCAGTGTTACATATGTCAACAACAGTGTGTTTTACTCTGACCAGAACATCCCCATGTTGTAAATGCCCACACGTGCTACATTGGACAGAGTGTGTCATTGGTGCATGTAATATGTGTATTTAGTCTACAATGTGAAACCAAACAAAGCTAGAACATGCTTTGTTCCATTCTAGAATGTAACCCATTCTCCCTCTCTGTCCATACAGGAGTGACGACTGTGCTGACCATGACCACCCTCAGTATCAGTGCTAGGAACTCTCTCCCCAAGGTGGCCTATGCCACAGCCATGGACTGGTTCATTGCAGTCTGCTATGCCTTTGTCTTCTCTGCCCTCATTGAGTTTGCTACAGTCAACTACTTCACAAAGAGGGGCTACGCCTGGGATGGAAAAAGTGTGGTGCCAGAGAAGGTGTTCTTCCTYTTATCCCCCATAAAATATATTGTTGTTTTTTAAAATAAATTACATATTTTGTGACATATTAAGATAAAAATAACTCAAATTGTTTCTAAACATCAAGATCGGGAGTGTTYTACCTAAAACCAGAGCAGTTAGTTGGAGCACAACATCGAGGGTTGGTTTTATATCATTTGCTCATCTCAGTGAAAATGAGATTCATGGGACATGACAAGAACATGAATAGTTTAGTGTTCCTCCATAGTGTTCAGGTCGTCACTGTGTCACCAGTGCAGTTAGAACTACAATACATTACTATGCTATGTGGTCTTCAGCTTCTCCTGAACAACACTGAGAGTGGTATTAGACAAACTCTCACACAATGTTTTGCCATGTTTTGTTATACTTATCTGTAAAGGTTGTCCCGAAATGTAAATTGCTAGCTTGTCAATGTGCTTTGTTGGTTGGTTTCTCAATAGCTAACCCAAGGAACTGTCTGTTTACCTCTCATGCAGCAAAAGAAGAAGAAGGAGTCCCTMCTGAAGAAGAACAACACCACYGCCTACACCGCCGCCACCGCTACAGCCTTCGCACCAAACATTGCCAGAGATCCTGGTTTGGCCACCATTGCCAAAAGCGCTCCCCCTCCCCCCACTGAGCCCAAAGAAGAGCCAAAGCCCAAGCCACCGGAGGCCAAGAAGACCTTCAACAGCGTCAGCAAGATCGACAGGATCGCCAGAATAGCCTTCCCGTTACTCTTTGGAACCTTTAACCTGGTCTACTGGGCAACTTACTTGAATAAGAAGCCTAAGTTACAGGGTATGACCCCGGGGTCCCACTAATCTCAATCCCCCTTTCTTTTTTTCCMAAATGTTTATTTTCTGAAAACATGGTTTTCATGCTGGTTGAATTCCCAGTCGCCACATTGCTTTAATGTCAAATACCTTCCAAGATTAAAAAAAAAAATAGAAAATAGTAAAGGTCTTAGGATCTGAGCAATGTGGTAACTATTTCATGGGAATTGTTTTTGGGGGGGAGGGATTATGCTACTAAAGAAAATATGCTATAAATAATATATGATATACACAAGAGAATGCTATTCTACAAATGCACATAGCCCAACAATTGTTAACRATCTATTATTCGTTTTTGTTTTCTGATATATGTTCAGTTGTTGTTTTGCTTTACATTTTTAACACTGTAAAAGAAAGTTGTGTTTTTGCATGGACTGGGCATTTTTCTTTTCAAAGATCAATCAACATTTATTTCACCCATGGACCAGTTTGTTTGATATCAGTGACAAAATGCTACCTTCAATCTTCATCAAATATTCCTCTCTTCTCTGTAGTTGATGTTTTGGGGTTTGTTCATTTCCTTTTGTTGAAAGAATCAAGATAGGGGTTCAGCAATAGCAATAAAACATGTCTCAATGGAAACAATGTCGTTCATTCATCGATTTTAGAAGAAGCTAAATGATTTTATTGTTTCTATGTGCAACATTAGGAATAATATTAATTTAGTTGTTTTGTAAAAATGATCAAGTGTTAGAGATGTCAACATTATGTTTAAGCTTTTCAAAGAGTAACTAATGGTATACATATACAACTCCT
Source organism: Salvelinus sp. IW2-2015 (assembly GCF_002910315.2). Lineage (NCBI taxonomy): Eukaryota > Metazoa > Chordata > Actinopteri > Salmoniformes > Salmonidae > Salvelinus > Salvelinus sp. IW2-2015. Next base: position 5,000,176 of record NC_036863.1, on the reverse strand, counting down.
GGCACAAAAAAAAAGGTTTTCTTTCTTTAACTGTTTATGAAACATTGAAAATAGTTTGTATGAAGAGAGTATTTACTGGTTCACTCAAAGTGACTGTTTCTTACCAAGTCAGTGTTCCACTGATCGCTGGTCAACGTTGCCAGTGGTTATCAAGTTATTAAGTACTTATCAAGTATAAGTTAATATATATTCAACTAATTCCATAGCTGTGTGTATGTGCGTACTGACACCAACAATGTGTCAAGGTCTGGGATAGTAATGAGTAAGAATGTAAAACTGTTGGAATGCAATTTATATTTAGAATTAAAAAACACTATTATTCTTTACTTTGGTTTCTGGTTTCTGTGGCAGAGATGAGCCCCTAAAGGGACATTTGTACAGGGCCCAGAGGACTGTCAGCAAGATTGTTAAGTTTCTAAGATGTCTGGTAGCAGTGAGCGTTGCACCGGGCGGGCAGTGGCAAACACATTGAGAGTGAAGAGCAGTGCCACTAAGGAAAGGCTACTCCCATGATTGATGACACTAAGTTTTCCATCCTGCTCTATTCCATGACCCTGTGATGGCTCCGTAGTTCCCATCTTCTGTTGCCGATGTTTTAGACAACACGTAAAACGTAGCTGCTACGCTGCCTTCAGTCTCACATGCCGTTAGAGAAATGCTTCTTTTTGGACTGCATCTGTTGCTGCTTGATGTTGATGAGAGAGAAGGCGGAGGCACTCAACTCTATTGGCTGGTGCTGTGTTCTGCGCATAGGAAATGTCTTGTAGTTCTTTGACACTATTGAATATCTATATTTTTGTAGCATGATGTCAATCCCTCCTCAGAGAACCAACAGATTCTAAACCAAACGTGAAAACATGTTTGCTTTCTTTTTATTTTCTCATTCCATCAGACAATGTTTTCCCAGATATGGCAAGTTAAAGTTAATTGTCCTTCTCAAATTCTGTTATTGTAGCAATATTGATTAGCAAGGGCTTTTTGAAAATCTGAATTTAAAACATGCATTGTCCGGGGTGATATCCATGGTAGCTTTATGGTGACCTCAGTAGTCATAGTTCCATGTGTATTGTTGTTATCCAAAATATCTTTTGATTAACGATCACGAGCGATGGCTTATATTTTTTTCTTCTCTGTGGTTTTCAAGCCGTCAGCACCTGACTTGCTTTCAGAAATCTATGATCCAATTTCAGAGTGAGGGTATTGCATAGCATGGGTTGGGGTGTTTTTACAGTAAATGGGTTTTATAGTAATGGACATTGTGCAGTGGTGACGACATCTCTGGACCTTGTAGAAAGACTAGAGTGTATTGTATATCAGTGCACAGGGGTGAAAAGGTCAGTGTTTCCCAGTGGGAGAAGGAGAGAGTCAGTTGCATTATGACCAATAGACAGAATCCATTCCTGGAGATGGAGGGCT
>NC_036863.1:4988760-4993760 GCF_002910315.2 Salvelinus sp. IW2-2015 | reverse complement strand
TCGCATTGATCCTCTGCTCAAACATCGCATCTGTTTCGACTTCCGTAATTGACTTGTTTCTCTGGAGATAGGGGGAGGTTGGAGAGGGGAAGAGGAACGGAGGAGAGGGGAGATGAAGAACAAGAAAGTATTTTATAGTGAAGCAGGCCGTAAGTAGAGAACAGGAAGGAGTTGTCCCCTACTGATGACTTCACATCCTGTTCAAAGTGGACTTACTGGTGACTTTTTGTAATCCTTTTGTGTAGAAGAAAGGTTGAGAGAATGGGTGCGTTTTATGTGTGCTGTGTGTGCATGCGTGCATGCCTGTGTGTGTATCTAATAATATTAAGTTGTTATTTTCCTGTCATTATGTGTGGGAAACAGTGTTAATATTTCCACTCTTTTTTAGATTTAGTCTAGTCTTAGCATTTTTKACTTAAAAATATCCTTAAGTCTTAGTCACATTTTCGTAATTTTGAAAATGATTTAGTCGAGTTATTGTCAAAATGACAACAACTGTGGGCCATTTTAGCAAACTAAATGCCCTTTTCATTTTTGTCACATTCTAGTCACATCACATTTGTACCCATGGTAAACATAAATCACTGACTTCCATGTGCACAGACATACATAGCCTTGTCCTACCAATCAGTGSCGGCCGGTGCYGTTTAAGATGAGGGAGGATGATAATTTTTTGGGGAGCATGGCCTTATTTCTATTACACCATATTGGATGAATGTCATTCATATTCCTTTTACCCAGGGTCAATGTAATATCGATAGGTTTAGGCTACTATTGATAGTCAAATTTACCCATAAGGTTTCTACAACCTAGCTATGAATCAAAGTTTCAACGTAGGGGCACAGGTCGAGAGAATTTTGAGATATCAAGGAGACAGACAGTGATGCATTCAATACCGCCTTGTACACTCTGGCCTGCATCTAGCTGATCTAGGGTGTAATCATTAGTCCAACAGTTGCAAATGAGAGTTTCTATTGGACAAATTCTGATATGTTCATCTCCGTTTTGTTCTGTTTGCTTTCGTTTAAGAAATGTTTTTCAACAGAATCGGCAGAATGAACACCTCTGATCACACGCAAACACAGTTCATTTTCATATCAGCCACATAAAAACAACATGATCACTTTGCTCTTTGCATATATAATTCCTTCTCTCACTATATCCTTCACCTTTTTACTTTGCTTGTGGACTTCCATGCACAAAACATCAGCTGTCTGTGACCAGGCAAAAATAAATGGCAATAAATTAATAAAAACCAAAAGCTTACCTTGACTTGGAAGAACTCCAGTGTTGGATAATCATAGTCAGCTAGCTAACATAGCATGCTCTCTGTTTGAGCCAGGTGTTTGGTAGACTAAACTAGCTAGCTGCATTTGCTAGCTAAGTGAAAGTTAAAAAAAAATACAACCATATAGCTATCTCTCTCTGTCATAATTAATGTGCAAGTCTATGGAAGGGGGTGAGAACCATGCCTCCTAGGTCTTGTATTGAAGTCAATGTACCAGAGAAGGACCGAGGTTAGCTGTGCTCTGGCTACAGAGCTGCTGCTGAGGCTACTGTAGACCTTCATTGCAAAACAGTGTGTTTTAATCAATTATTTAGTGACATGAATATATTTAGTAGGATAACTTTACTAAATATTTTACTTTTTATTTGTTTTTATTCACTGAGGAGGATGATCCTCCCCTTCCTCCTCTGAGAAGCCTCCATAGCATCCTATTCTCTTCCCAACTGCAGAAATATGACAAAYATATATAAGATATAAATTATCTKCCCATATAAATTCCTATTTCAGCCTACATAGATATCTCTTTCTCTCTCTCAAGGGAGAGAAAAACATAGGAAGACTGTTGTTTAATTATTAAACTCAACGCTGCTATTGTTTTTAAGTTCGTAAAGCATTTTGTGCTTCTTAACCAGGCAAAGGTAGCTAACTAGAAGGCTGGTGGTGACTGGTTAGCTACGAGGAAGCAAGAGAGTCACCTGAGCAATCTGTATAATCGCTGGCGGAGCCGGAGCGGAGCCTGTCTGCCTGTCTGACCACACTCATCGCTTGCTCCCGTGCAGCTTACCAGCTAATGTAGGCTGTGTAGTGCTGGGTTTGGTAAGTCCTTCCTACTGCTGAACAGAACTGCGCTGCGCATCTGTGCTGTTAATATTAATTGTGCTCATCACTGAAAAGCTCTCAGATTTTAGTCACAGAGATAMTTTTGTCTTATCTCATTTTAGTTAACTGAAATGAAAAATAATTGTATAGTTTTTTCTTGGTCTATTTAGTCAGTTAGTCTTTAAAAAAATATGTGTTTGACAAATRTTTTTGTCACTATTTTTGTTGATGATATTTACACTGGTGGGAAATCACTCTGGCTCTGATGGTCGATTGACATAACCATCTATGTGGATAAGAAGGAATAGACTGGGCGCGCATTATGATTACCACTCATTTGGCTGTCATGTGYACAGAAACGCCTGGAGATTGGCGTAGGACCTTGGCATTACCCCGCTTCCTGCCGCCTTTGTGTCTGCATGCGGCTGATGTCACAGGCATCTATACTCAGGGAATGATATGACACATCTCAGAGGAGGTGTAACACGACAGCAGAGCTTACATGACTAAAGACGAAGGAGAATCTGTTATTCTGGCTCACCAACTCCTCCTCTCATGTGCACCCTCTCTCTCCCTCCTTGCTCTTCCCCTCTGTTTTGCTCTCTCTATTCCCCTTATTAAAAGCAATTCTATCATCCAGGAGATGTTGTTTTTATGGGCTGCTACAGCTAWATATATGTAACAGAAGTTATGTAACATAATTAGAAGTTCTTATTTTTCAATCATTGCATTACATTCATTTAGTTTCCTTGTGCCAGTCGTTTATCCCCATTCAGATGTCTTCCGCTGTTTTCAGTGCGAAAATCCATTTGCTCAGATGGTAGTTGAAATGTGTTTGGCTTACATCAGAAAACATACAGTTCCATTAAATTGCAAGTGAGAGCTTTCATGTGGAGAAAAAAAAGGAGTTACAAACTGCTCGCAAAACCACATAATTTCCACTGTAATTGGGGCACTTTGGACACTGCGTCAAACTGTCAAATATGACGCAAGCTAAACCTGAGATGCGGCTTCATCCRTCCGGMAAATCTAATCTTGACCTTCCAGAACASAACACACACATTTTCCACTGCCAAGGAGGCTCAAGACTTCTTTGAGAAGCACATCAAACCCAACACACAAGGGGACAAGCTGACAGATGGTACCCCATGGCTGGCTCATTATTCAGGTATGCTATCCATGCACAATCACGCAGCCTAGCCTATGGCTACGATGCTGCCCTCAGTATAAGACTAGGATGAGGACACCTCTCATGTTTGGGTACAAAGAACAATATAACTATTTTATGCTGAGCATTGAACTTGTTATAATTATTTTGCCTGTGTTCTAGGACATTTACACAGTGATGACACCATGCCAACTAATGGACAATGGACCATATATGGAGGTGTCATACGTACTGGGACTGCTTTCTTGTGTGGCTACAGTACATTGAATCCATTTGGGCTAAATATGGCAATATACACTGAGTATACAAAACATTAAGAACACCTGCACTTTTCATGACGTACACTGACCAGGTGAATCCAGGTGAAAGCTATGATCCCCTAYTGATGTCACTTGTTAAATCCACTTCATTAGCTGCGGAGACAAGTTAAAGAACAATTTTTTTGCCTTTAGACAATTGAGACATGGATTGTGTGCCATTCAAAGGGTAAATKKGCAAGATAAAAGATGCCTTTGAACGGAGTATGGTAGTAGGTGCCAGGTGTAGGGCTGTGGCGGTTACCAAATGTAATCAGTTGGTGACTGTCAAGCAAATATCTGCAGGTCTAATTGACCGTTAATTAACATAAACACATTTGGCATCTCCTGGCTTCCACAGAGCCTACAAGTTACTGATGCAGACCTTTGGAACATCTACAGWACATTTTAAAGAGTCTAATAAATCCATGTAATATAGCCTACACCTTCACAATAAATTCATTATTTATTTTAGACAGGTCTAACGAAACATGACGTGAAGAAAATGTAGTCTATTTCAGAAGAACAGAATAGCATACTCTGAGTTGTTAGGCCCTGATCTGGATATGCCATATGGCTGTGGGCTACACTCATTTAGCAGACAATATTTGCTCAGAATTTAGTTATTATATTTTCTATAATTTTTTAGTATGAAGAATACAATTGAACAAAGCTGAATAAAATAGAAAGGATATTTTCTCCAAACGATTTGAGGGAGTGTGCACATGCGGATATTCGGTGTTGAAGCTTAATTCKGAGTTATTTATGTAACTTTAGTTGTGATAGAAATGTTGGGCTACTGTATATGTTTAGATTTTTTATTCATTCTAAGGCTGCATGATGCGACTCTAATGATGATTTGAAAAAAATTGCATGAAAGGCTCTGCTTAGTTTTTTGTTCAGGCTGAACACACTTCATCAGTCTCTCATTCACAATTTGACAATAAGTTCACTTATTTAACCTTTATTTAACTAGRCAAGTCAGTTAAGAACAAATTCTTATTTTCAATGACAGCCTAGGAACAGTGGGTTAACTGCCTTGTTCAGGGGCAGAATGACAGATTTTTACCTTGTCAGCTTGGGGATTACGATCTAGCAACCTTCCGGTTACTAGTCCAACGCTCTAACCACTAGGCTACCTGCTGCCCCAATGCCTCGAATTTCCCGGGRGCATCCCCTATGGGTTGCCATAATTACCCCTGAAAAATYCCATGCCTTTTACGGCCAGTGGCCATTGTGCCCTTGGGCTGAATATAATAATTTTWATTCCCTTCTCCCTGCGTGCTGCCTGCTCCAAAGCACCTCTCACTCACATGGCTCTCCGTCACATAATTGGGTCTTTATCACAGGCTACAAGTGATGCCAGTAGATTGGTATAGAGTACGGTATATACATATGAGATGATCTCTCGCTCAACAAAACAACGGAG
>NC_036863.1:4977781-4982978 GCF_002910315.2 Salvelinus sp. IW2-2015 | reverse complement strand
GCATTTTTTTTTTACCTTGCTCCTGTTTTTGATAAAGGTGCCTTGATAATGGTCCATTCTAAATCAAACACATTTCACACATATTATTTATTATATGTAAAAACAAGATTAAATCAAGAATAGTCTGATGGGTGACAATATTAGGCCTATCACTTGTGAATTATATATATTCACTGAATGATGCCCAGCGTATGGCAAGAAACAATGCATACCTTTCTTTAGCAACTTTTTCAAATCATAGTCCCACACCTAGCCATAGGCCTATAGTTTTGATAAGGTTGTATCACAACTAAAGTGCCAAATAACTTCTTAAAATTAAGCACATTCATTTGCTTTACAATGTGTGTAGAGCCTAACTGGCATACATACGCAGCTCGTGAGTTTCGGTTTGGGGTAGATCATTTTCACCATAAAAATGCACCTGATTAATAAACGTATTACATGCATAATCGCATTAGGAACATTTGCTCTTATATAGTCTACTGCGGTGTGCACATTTCTGCACTTATAATGTGAAGAAATAACCTAATAGTTTATCACATTTTAAGCTTAACATTCTGATCTGTTTGTGTCAACCTCATGGGTAAAAAGGTTTTTTTTGTTGCTAGTGGTTGCTAGTGGGTGCTTCTACACCTGCATTGCTTGCTGTTTGGGTTTTAGCTGGGGTTTCTGTACAGCACTTCGAGATATTAGCTGATGTACGAAGGGCTATATAAATACATTTGATTGATTTGTATTATTTGGAATCTATCGCATCCCACGTCTGTCACAGACTATTTTGGGAATATTTATTCTCCACAGAATAGAATAGGAAAACTTTTGTTACTATGGAGGATAGTAGATTGACATAGGCTAGTGCTTTTGCTATTCGTTGGGCCGACTTCATATTGTGCTGACGAAAAGTAAAGGTTCTTCCAGAATCTTCAATATGCACCTCGGAATTGGATAAGGACAGTTGCATCCCCGATGTGATCTTGTCTATCTGCCATGCCGTTCTGTACCACCACTCATTCATATATCTTTATGTACATATTCTTTATCCCTTTACACTTGTGTGTGTGTGTAAGGTAGTAGTTGTGGAATTGTTAGGTTAGATTACTGTTGGTTATTACTGCATTGTCGGAACTAGAAGCACAAGCATTTCGCTACACTCGCATTAACATCTGCTAACCATGTGTATGTGACTAATAAAATTTGATTTGATTTGATTTGATTTGATTTGACAGACACATCGGGGATGCAACTGTCCTTATCCAATTCCGAGGTGCATATTGAAGATTCTGGAAGAACCTTAACTTTTCGTCAGCCAACAGTATGAGTAGGCCCAACGAATAGCAAAAGCACTAGCCTATGTCAATCTACTATCCTCCATAGTACAAAAGTTTTCCTATTCTATTCTGTGCGAGAAATAAATATTCCCAAAATAGTCTGTGACAGACGTGGGATGCGATAGATACCAAATGAATACAAATCAAATCAAATGTATTTATATAGCCCTTCGTACATCAGCTAATATCTCGAAGTGCTGTACAGAAACCCAGCCTAAAACCCCAAACAGCAAGCAATGCAGGTGTAGAAGCACCCACTAGCAACCACTAGCAACAAAAAAAMCTTTTTACCCAATGAGGTTGACRCAACAGATCAGAATGTTAAGCTTAAAATGTTGATAAACTATTAGGTTATTTCTTCACATTATAAGTGCAGAAATGTGCACACCGCAGTAGACTATATAAGAGCAAATGTTCCTAATGCGATTATGCATGTAATACGTTTATTATCAGGTGCATTTTTATGGTGAAAATGATCTACCCCAAACCCGAAACTCATGAGCTGCGTATGTATGCCAGTTAGGCTCTACACACATTGTAAAGCAAATGAATGTGCTTAATTTTAAGAAGTTATTTGGCCACTTTAGTTGTGATACAAACCTTATCAAAACMTATAGGCCTATGGCTAGGTGTGGGACTATGATTTGAAAAAGTTGCTAAAGAAAGGTATGCATTGTTTCTTGCCATACGCTGGGCATCATTCAGTGATAATATATAATTCACAAGTGATAGGCTAATATTGTCACCCATCAGACTATTCTTGATTTAATCTTGTTTTTACATATAATAAATAATATGTGTGAAATGTGTTTTGATTTAGAATGGACCATTATCAGGCACCTTTATCAAAACAGGAGCAAGGTAAAAAAAAAAAATGCATGTAATCTATGCACTTAAATAGCAAATGGAGGATGCTTTCCCCGTGGTTAATTTTCGTGCCAGCCAGATAGGCTATACTCCTGTTCTAAAGACAAGCAATGCACTTAATATTAGGAAAGTTGAGATATAAATATGGTAGGCCTAACCTATAGAAAGCTGATGGGATCCTCCTCTTTTTAATAGAAGCCATCACTCTGTTTTCTCACGCAATTGCATAGCCTATAGAAATGTCTTGGTATCGAATGAGGTTGTAATCAGAGATATATGTGTAGTCCTATGACCTATTTAGTTGTTAGTTGTGTTATGTGTGTTAGTTGGTCAGGACGTGAGGTTGGGTGGGCATTCTATGTTTCTGTTTCTGTGTTGGTTTTGTGTTGCCTGGTATGTGTCTTAATTAGAGGCAGGTGTTTGGCGTTCCTCTAATTAAGAGTCATATTTAGGTAGGCGTTGTCACAGTGTTCGTTGTGGTGATTGTCTTCCGTGTCTGTGTATGTTTGCACCAACGACTGTTTACGGTTTGTTCGGTTTGTGTAGTCATTTTGTCCTATTCGTGCGTTCTCTCTCTGTTTTATGTAAGTTCGTCGTATAGGTCTGTCTACACCGTTTGTTTGTTTTGTTAGTTTAGTAAGTTTCGTGTTTCGTTTAATAAATATGTGTTCAAACTCCACTGCGCCTTGGTTCGATCAAATACTCCTCCTTTTCGGTAGAAGTAGAGGAGGACCGCCGTTACTAGAACCACCCCCAAATCTCCAGAACCAAGCAGCGGAGTAAACGGAGTAAGGGACAGGAAAAGAAGGAGAATGGACTTGGGACAATATTGAACAGTTGCGAAAGGTTTGCTACACATGGGAGGAGATCCTGGCTGGTAGGGATCGCCTCCCTGGGACAGCATGGAGGCACTGAGGGAAGGCAGAGGCTACCGGAGAGAGGAACGGTGAGTTATGAGGGAACGGCTCTGCACGGAGAGCCCAAAAAGCCGTGAGTAAACACCAAAAATTTCTGGGGGGGCTAAGAGGTTGTGGGCCAAGGGCAGGTAGGAGACCTGCGCCCACTTCCCAGGCTTACCGTGGAGAGCGGAAGAGGGCAGCCGCCGTGTTACGCAGTAGAGCGCACGGTGTCTCCTGTACGAGTGCATAGCCCTGAGTGCGGGTTATTCCACTCCCCGCATGGTAGGGTCTAGATTGGGTATTGAGGCCAGGTGATCAGAGGCCGGGTCAGCGCGTCTGGTCTCCAGTGCGTCTCCGGCCGGCATACATGGCACCTGCCTTACGATCATGGTTTCCCGGTTCGCCTACAAGCCCGGTGCGGGTTATTCCACCTCCCCGCACGTCGGGTGGGCACCGGGAGCATCAACCAGGTAAGGTTGGCAGGCTCAATCCAAGAGCAGTACGCTGCAGTCCATGCGCGTCGCACGGGCCGGACCCTACGTCCCGCCACCGAGCCTAGTACTACAGTGCCTACATTACGCACTAGGCTACCAGTGCGTCTCCTGAGCCCTGGTTCCTCCTCTACGCACTCTCCCTGTAGTGCGTGATCCAGTTTCGGTGCCTCCAGTTCCGGCACCACGCACTAAGCCTCCTGTGCGTCCAGAGCCCTGTACACCTGTTTCTTCTCCCCCCTTACTAATCTGCTGATGTGCTTGTCCTCAGCCCGGTGTCACCAGTGCCGTAGCACGCACCCAGGTTAGAGTGGGGCTTTGAGAGTACAGTGTGCCCTGTCCCTGCTCCCGCACTAGTATGAAGGTGCGTGTCTTAGCCCGGTGCCTCCAGTTCCGGCACCCACGCACCAGTCTACAGTGCGCATACCGGCCAGAGCCATCCGTCTCACCAGCGCATCTGAGCCATCCGTCTCACCAGCGCCATCTGAGCCATCCGTCTCACCAGCGCATCTGAGCCACCCGTCTCCCAGCGCCGTCTAGCCATCCGTCTGCAATGAGCCTGCAAAGCCGCCCGTCTGCCATGAGCCTGCAAAGCCGCCCGTCTGCCATGAGCCTACAGAGCGCGTGCCGCCAGACAGGACCGCAGAGCCGCCGCCAGACAGGGCCGCTGAGCCGTCCGTCAAGCAGGATCTGCCAGAGCCGCACCAGACAGGATCTGCCAGAGCCGCCAACCGGACAGGGATCTTGCCAGAGCCGCAACCGGACAGGATTCTGCCAGAGCCGCCAACCGACAGACTGCCAGGGCCGCCAGCTGAGCCATGGCGTCAGAGCGCGCAGCGAGCCATGAGCGTCGAGAGCCGTCAGCGCTCCAGCGTCGAGGCCTCAGGCACTGATGCGTCCGAGAGGCCCGTGCAGCCACATGAGCGCGAGAGCCGTCAGCCGCCATGAGCGTCGAGAGCCGTCAGCCAGCCATGAGCGTCGAGAGCGTCAGCCAGCCATGAGCGTCGATGAGCGAGTCAGCCAGCATGCTAAGAGCGAAGACGCAGAGCCGTCAGCCAGCACATGAGGCGTCGAGAGCGTCAGCCTGCCATGGAGCGTCCCAGATCTCGGTCAGTCAGCATGGAGGCTGCCCTTTCAGCCAGAAAAGGCTATATACCAGGAATGCCCTCAGTCCAGAGCTGTCTCTTCGTGTCAGAGCTGCCTTTCAGTCCGGGGTTCCCCTCTACATGATCTCCCTCCTACTTGATCTGTGGACTATGCCTTGCTTTAGTTCTGTATTATCCTCTGTCTTGGTGGCGTGTAGGTGCGTCCTGCTTGGTCCTTGAGGATCATGTGTCTTCCTCTTGACGGTCGGTTGGCTTGGGTTGACCTCGCGTGATGTGAGGACGTGTTAGCTTAAAAGATTTTGTAGGGGATAGAAAGGAGAGGGTGGACATTCTTGGGGGAGTATGGGGAGGCTGAGGGATTTGGTAATTAGTGGTGGGCGGTGGGACTGTCTTGGCCCTGGAGCCGTGGGTGTGTTCTGTTCGGTCAGGAACGAGGTGAGAGTTGGTTGCCATGATGTAGTAGTCTTACTGGTGGTTAATCCGTGTGGTTGAGGTGGCGGGGGTGG
>NC_036863.1:4969738-4974657 GCF_002910315.2 Salvelinus sp. IW2-2015 | reverse complement strand
TTCTACCTCTTTATTCTTATCTATCCCTCTGTCTGTGTGCTATCCCTCTGTCTTGATCAATCTCTCTGTCCCGGTGCTGTCCCTATCAGTGATGTTACTTAAGAAGATTTTGTGGGGGTAAAAGGAGGGTGGACATTCTTAGGGGAGATGAGGGCTAGGATGGATTATGGTGGGGGGGGACCTCGCCCGGACCTGAGCCACCACCGTGTTAGATGCCCACCCAGACCCTCCCCTAGATTTTTGCTGGTGCGCCCGGAGTTCGCACCTTATGGGGGGTTATGTCACGTTCCTGACCTATTTATGTTAGTTTGTTATGTGTGTTAGTTGTTCAGGACGTGAGGTTGGGTGGGCATTCTATGTTTTCTGTTTCTGTGTTGGTTTTGTGTTGCCTGGTATGGCTCTTAATTAGAGGCAGGTGTTTGGCGTTCCTCTAATTAAGAGTCATATTTAGGTAGGCGTTGTCACAGTGTTCGTTGTGGTGATTGTCTTCCGTGTCTGTGTATTTGTTGCACCATAACGGACTGTTACGGTTTGTTCGGTTTGGTAGTCATTGTTGTCCTATTCGTGCGTTCTTCTTGTTTTATGTAAGTTCGTCGTATAGGTCTGTCTACACCGTTTTTTGTTTGTTAGTTTAGTTAAGTTTCGGTTTTCGTTTAATAAATATGTGTTCAAACTCCACTGCGCTTGGTTCGATCAATACTCCTCCTTTCGGTAGAAGAGGAGGAGGACCGCCGTTACAATATGTTGGAGAGCCTTGGTTGTTTGTGGATTATAGTTGGTCTTATTAGATTTGTCCAGCATGGCCAGAATGGCATTCATGTCTGTCCAATAACCAGTTGGATTTCAGGTAAAACTAACAATATGCTGTTCAGAGAATCAAAAACTTAGGATCATATGAATTTGGACATACACATTAATAAAGGCAATTTTCTTCCTATTATGGATACATTTCAGGGAAGTGATACTGCCTTCCTAGTCTTCACCTTTACCAAGGATGGTGATTTTTAGTTTCTGATGTATCGTTATGATTAAACCCTTAGTTTTATTTGGGGCTGATGAAAAAGCAACCAATTTGGTACAAATGTTCTCTATTCCTTCCTTTTGGAGCAAATGTGTTCTTTGGAGCATTGCTATATCAATATGGTTTCTTAATTGAATTTGAAGATTGCTGGAATATTTGATAGGCGAATGTAGGCCTTTCAAATTCTAATCAAACACTTCATGAGAGCACATGAGCTCATGTTGCGCGGCGAGCTCACAACCCTGAAGCAAAAGAGTACACTTTCTATTCATACGGCACAAAATATTCTCCGCATACCATTTAGTACTATTATCTAGTCCTCTATTTTCTTTAATCAAGAAAAACTAAATTCAACATATGAGCCTATCTGATCATCATGCTTACTACTGCCAGTTACACATTTTATAATCTCCTAAAAGAGACACAAGATGGCGCTTTAATGTTTACTCACTACAAAATCCTACTTTCTGTGAACAACTTGAAACTGAATTGAATTAACTCATAACGATTAACAAACATTTAGTYGATGATCCTCAGATTTTATGGGACACCATCAAAGGTTTTATTAAAAAACAATGCATCTGCATTTGCATCTGGGCAGATCAAATTAAAGAAGATATTAGAATTGGAAAAGTTGTTAACAATGTTGGAGTGTTCTCAACAAAMACTTTTTTCAGACCAGGTAGCGACTACTCTCTCTAAAGTCAAGACATAACTAAATCTATTGATAAGACAGAGAGCAGAAATTGCCATCCATCAAGTTAGACTCAACCATTACTTCCATGATAATCGACCTAGTCGTTTACTTGTGCATGCTAACAAGCTTCGCAGTAATGATCAATTAGCGGATATTGCAGCTATTGAATTTGAATCAGGTGAATTACTATCAGAACCCAAATTAATCAACCAAAGATTCTTCCATGTCTATAAAGAATTCTACACCTCTGATTGTAAATCCASACCAAGCCRGATTGAGTAATTTTTTGAAATGTAAGAACTCCTCTTYTCTCAACTGAGGAAGCTGTTTTGCTGGGAGCCCGTCTCTCTCCATGAAGTCAAAAAGGCATTGGATAACAATAATAAAGGCAAATCACCTGGTTGGAATGGTATTCCTCCTGAGGTCTGTATAAAATGTCGGAACCAATTAGGTCAACTGTTACTTGAAATTACTAACTTAATTTGGAATGGATGTAAATACAACACTAATTTAGTTTTTATTAAAAAAAAGGTAAGGACGACACCCAGTGTTTTCACTATTGCACCATATCTTTGATAAACACAGATACTAAACTATTTTCTACAATTCTGTCTCAAAACGTACTTATCCAAGTTGATACATCAGGACCAAAGCGGGTTTGTTAAAAAACGTTTATCCTCGGATAACCTCTGTTGTCTACTACATATTACTTATCATAAGAAACCAAAGCTCCGKGGGCAGTCATATCTCTCGACACAGAAAAAGCTTTTAATAGACTAGAATGGTCATATCTTTGTAGTCCCGAATGAAACGGCGGTAGAAGTTTGCAAATTCAAGAAACCGTTGCAACTGCACCCTGGATGTTGGTTGAGGCCAATCCAGCACTGCTTTCACCTTTCCAGGATCCATCTGAACATTGCCCTCAGCAATGACATATCMCAGAAAGGTGATAGTAGAGTCGTGGAAGGGCCTGAAGGACCTGTCTGACATGAAGAACATGTTCTTGTGCAGATCGGGAAAAAACAGGATGTCGTCAAGGTACACGAACACAAACCGGTTTAGCATGTCCCGAAGGACATCATTAACCAAAGCCTGGAAAACAGCGAGTTCAAATGGCATTACCTGGTTCTCATAATGTCCACTGGCTGTGTTGAAGGCTGTCTTCCACTCATCCCACTCGCGTATCCAAACCAGGTGGTAGGCATTTTGAAGGTCCAACTTGGAAAATATGGTGGCCCCCTGGAGAGGTTCAAACGCAGAGGAGAGGAGAGGTAACGGGTAAYAATTCTTGACAGTAATGTCATTAAGTCCCCGGTAGTCAATGCACGGACGCAGAGTCTTGTCMTTCTTCTCCACAAAGAAAAACTCTGCGCCGGCAGGAGATGCAGATGGACGGATGGCCCCAGTGGCCAGAGACTCCTCTATGTACTCCTCCATAGCKTTGGTCTCTGGTCCAGACAGAGAATACAATCGACCTCGAGGTGATGTGGTGCCTGGGAGAAGATCAATGGCACAATCATAAGGACGGTGTGGGGGAAGGGAAGTAGCATGTGCCTCGCTGAACACTTCCAGGAGGTCATGGTATTCTGTGGAGATAGCAGAGACATCCACAGTCTTGGTMATATCCTGAGGAAGACGACTTGAGAATGTCTGTGCTGCTTGAAGGCAGTGGGAATGGCAAAATGGGCTCCAACCCAGGATGGAGCTTGTGGTCCAGTCAATCACAGGATTGTGCTTTTGAAGCCAGGAAAAACCACCGGAACATGGGGAGATGTAATGATGAGGAACTGTATTGTCTCACTGTGGTTACCAGAAATCCGTAATTGAACGGGCACAGTATTATGGGTGACTTCCCCTACAGAGAGAGAGAGAGAATTAGATTGGTCTCCCCACAGCACAAGA
The DNA here is from genome assembly GCF_002910315.2 of Salvelinus sp. IW2-2015. Lineage (NCBI taxonomy): Eukaryota > Metazoa > Chordata > Actinopteri > Salmoniformes > Salmonidae > Salvelinus > Salvelinus sp. IW2-2015. The sequence continues at coordinate 4,971,037 of NC_036863.1, read as the reverse complement.
GCAAAAAGGGTGTGCGGGTGATGATAATTAGGGAACTCCCAGTCTGACTCACCATAGTACTGGTACCAACTGGAGACAAGGGTTTCCTAATAGTGCAAGTAGCTATAAAATGTCCTGTCCCTTCCACAGTACAGACAACAGTTATTATTCATCCTCTGTGAGCGCTACTGAACTGATAGCCTAGTTCTTCCCAACTGCATAGGCTCAGGAGTATCCAACTCACCTGTCGTAGATTCACGAGAGAGCTCGGGTGGCTTCAATCCTCTCGGAAGAGCTGCCTTCGGGAACTACCGGATTCCATAGGAGGTGAACGCACCATATCGGGTGCACGAGTGTGCCCAAGACCAGACCTCTCACTCTTGCGTTCCCATCAATTTGAATGGTTAAGGTGATAAGAGAGTCGAGGTCCACCGGCAGTTCCCGAGCAGCTAGCTCATCCCCTCCTCAGATAATCCGTGCAGAAATCCGTACCGAAAAGAGACTCCGGATTCCAGGCACTCTCGGCGGCCAACGTGCGAAAGTCCACCGCGTAGTCTGCCACACCTACGGGAGTTTTGACGTAAGTCAAGCAGTTTACTGGCCACCTTTCTCCCGGATACCGGAGACTCAAAAACCTTTCTCACCTCTGCCATGAATTCCTCCAAATGCCCGCAAATGGCAGATTGTTGTTACCAAACTGCCGTAGCCCAGGAGAGCGCCCTTCCCGACATTAGCATAATTATATATGCTATCTTTAGAGGAACCAGGCTATGAGGGGTGGCCAGTCCTCTTCTGGAGGAGATGGAGATTATAACAGAACAGATTTTCAAACTGTCATAGATGACCAGCAGGGTCAGACACTAATAATCACAGTGGTTGTAGAGGGTGCAACAGGACAGCACCTCAAGAGTAAATATGAACAGTTTACCTCTAGATGGCCCGGGAGGTGTGGAGCAGAGACAGCAGGGGTCCAGCTGGATGAACCAGCTTCAGAGGGGATGGACACGTTGGCACTCGGGGCTCCCAATCGGAGTCAGTGTCACTGTGAAAGAAAATGTTCAGTTAGAATAGTTTCACATATGAGCCCTGTATCAACAGGTATAATAAACAGATTACATAGAGTACAGGGAACATAAAGTGCTGTTCCATTTCACTTTGGCCATTGTTGTGGGCCTGCCTCAAATAGGCTATTTCATGTGGGGTGGAGCGGCAGACACACGCATCTCGACCATGCTCCCTCTATCCATAATATGTAGACTGAGTGGAGGAAGCATGCCGCTGGAGGAAGTATAGCCAATGTGTACTTTACACATTTCATTA
>NC_036863.1:4951945-4966591 GCF_002910315.2 Salvelinus sp. IW2-2015 | reverse complement strand
GTTTGTAGAGGGTGCAACAGGACAGCACCTCAAGAGTAAATATGAACAGTTTACCTCTAGATGGCCGGGGAGGTGTGGAGCCAGAGACAGCAGGGGTCCAGCTGGATGAACCAGCTTCAGAGGGGATGGACACGTTGGACTCGGGCTCCCATCGGAGTCAGTGTCACTGTGAAAGAAAATGTTCAGTTAGAATAGTTTACATATGAGCCCTGTATCAACAGGTATAATAAACAGATTACATAGAGTACAGGGAACATAAAGTGCTGTTCCATTTCACTTTGGCCATTGTTGTGGGCCTGCCTCAATAGGCTATTTCATGTGGGGTGGAGCGGAAGAACACGCGATCTCGACCATGCTCCCTCTAATCCATAATATGTAGACTGAGTGGAGGAAGCATGCCGCTGGAGGAAGTATAGCCAATGTGTACTTACATTTATTACATTTTATAATTTGCAAATAAAATGTTAAAAATACAAAATAATATTTTATATTATTAATTTCAAACACGGCATTAGCATGAGAATAACTTACCAGTCCAAAACATGTCCTCTCCGTAAAAATATGCTTCTATTTGAATCATGGTCGCTAACTGAGTCGTCTTCCAAAAGCATATGTTTCACTTTCACGATCAATTTTCCTCTTATAATTTTGTCTACATTCGTATATCTAGTTAAGATTTTAGCTTTCCCTGACTTATTCAATGGGCGATAGACCGTCTTTACGCCGGAGTTTACTACATGTGGGTTGGTCTTCCAACACAGAACAATTACATATTGCCGTTACCTCTGCTCATTGGCTATCTACCAGCTAGATTTAAGACGATCAGTGGTCATTGGGTTAAAATACAGTCAATCAACGAAAAGCGGTTCTATAATTGGTGCACAATGAGGTCAATTACTTGTTGTCTTCCAATCGGTTTCTTTGGGTCAATATGTCCCGCGAAATGACCCATCAAGTTTGGTTGTGTATACAAAAAACAAACAGTTGATTGCAATGAAAAAACATGACTGGATAAAGTGAGTTTAGTCTGTGTTTTACGTCGAATGTTTTCATCGAAAATTGAATGACACGGAATTCAACGGATAAAGCGTTCAGAAAAATGTTTCGTGTTAGGCTTAAAAATTGATTTAACAACAAAAGACATTCAATTGTGTAACAATGAGCCTTGGGATTGCAACAGCGAGCAAGATCTTCAAGGTTAACGATTTATTTCATAATGAACTGGTGATTTTGTTACGCCTGTCTGGTTGAAATAGTATTTTGGTATGGGGCTCTGTGCTCAGATAGTCGCATCGTATTCTTTCGCATAAATCCTTTTTTTAAATCTGACAACGCAGTTGGATTAGCAAGATTCTAGGCTTTTGAACCATGTGAGACACTTGTATTTTCAGGAATGTTTAATATGACTATTTATGTGGCGATCACCGTATGTTGTCGAATTTAAACCCGCTACCGGGATCCGTAGCTGAGAGAAGTTAATAACAAACTTTCATGTGCCTTAATAACAAACTTGTATGCCATCTGTAATATATGTAAATATTAGCTGGCTGGCTGGCTCGCTAGCTAACGTTATGTGTATGATCTGTGTAGTAATATTATTTGTATCTCAAAGCCATTTGCTTTGCTAGTTATAGCCTAATGTTAGTTAGCTAACATGAAACCTGGTTGGTTAGCTACCTGCAGATTCATGCAGGGTAGTAACGTCATGAGTTGGGATTATGGTTCATTGTTTAGCTAGCTAGCTACATGTCTTAATAAGGCACATGAAAGTTCACATGTTCCAGAAGGCACTTCTGCCCCAAATATGCATTTTTCTAAAAATAAAAAAAGTTTACGTTCAAATGACTCTCCTGTGAAGTAGTGACACACGACATACACCTAGTTTTCTAAAACTAGTCACATTTGGTTTAGACATGATTCTTCCGCCCCCTGGCTGATTATAGAGATAAATATGGTGTCTCCTATTGCCCTGGAAGAGGTGGTCTTCACTGATATATCCCTGAAACAATGTAAACTACACTTTGGTCCTATTACTGCTCACACAATTTCTAATAAGCGCAAAATTGGAAATAAATGGAATTGGGAMTCAAAATGGCATGCCCGTACAATATTTTACAATAATGCTTTTGCATCCCCCCCAATGGTCCAAATGTGGAATGCACACCCTTGCTGATTTCATGGACTGTAACGGTTTGAGAGCATTCCAAGATTTGAAAGACATACACATTACCAGACAACTCCTTTTTATATTTACAACATAAGTCAGCTATGCTGGCTTATGGAGTCCCTTGGGAAATCCAACTACTGAACCATCCAATGATGGGATTTATAAATAAATGATCTGGGTTCCCGAAAGGTCTAACATCTATAATATATAAACAACTTTTGGAAAGCTCATATTCTGAGCTAGCCATTAAAAAAGTATTGTCCACAGATCTAAGTGAATCTGAACAACCCTTTAACCGGAACAGAATATGGAAAAATATTACCTTGGCATCCTGTAATCTGAACCATGAATTTATACAGTTTGTTCACACCAATGAAAAGATTTATGATGAAATTGGCTCCAACTCCCAACTGTTCACTGTGTCCCCTAAATCTCATTCCTTCATATGATGTGGGAGTGCCCTGTAGTTAAATGCTTCTGGGCCAAAGTTACAAGATACATTTTGAAGTGTATGAATGTAAATATTCAATGCATTGCATCTGCTATTTTACTTAACGACGATAGCTCCTTGAATCTTTCAATCAATCAGAGACGATTACTGCTGGGAGGAAGCACTGCCTGAAAAAAAATATGGAAATCAGCTCACTCTCTCTCATTTAACCAGTGGATACAGTTACTGTTAGAAGTGATAACATCCGAATTATCAACAGCGAGAATTAATGGTTTGAGTCCAGGAACAATTGAAGCCTGGACAAATATACTTGACTCTAAAGAATAATCTCAGCTATCTATAAAGTCCAACACATACATACAAACAAAATATTAAATATATATCTACCTATAGGCTAGCATAAGGGAGGTTGGACAGAGACATGTTGAGGAGTTCCAACTATTTAAAAAAAAAAATCTTTACATACTAGTTTTACTATTCCTTTTTGATCAATATGATACTTGCTCTGTATGTATTTCTTACTTTTGTCAGCAGCCCATACATGTTATATAAACTGAATATATKAATTGATAAACCCTTCAACAAAAAATGACAGATCAAATACAAACGTGGATTTTGTAAATATTACCACATCCTTTTTCAATGAGACCATCATACCAACACAAGGGAGTATGAACATCAAAGCTTTGACTACTGCCTTGGGCTAGTATGTAACTTGGGCTAGTATGTAACTTATGTAACTTATAGCCTAGCGGGCAAGTAGCGTGGCGGCAGGTAGCCTAGCGGCAAGTAGCCTAGCAGCAGGTAGCCTAGCGGCAAGTAGCCTAGCGTAACAGTGTTTTTCTTCCGTCCCTTTCCTCTCCCTAGCATGGGCTTGAACCAGGGACCCTCTTCACACATCGACAGTCACCCTCGAAGCATCGTTACCTATCGCCCCACAAAAGCTGCAGCGCTTGCAGAGCAAGGGGAACAACTACTTCAAGGTCTCAGAGCCAGTGACGTCACCGATTGAAACACCACTAGCACGCACTGCTAACTAGCTAGCCATTTCACACTGGTTGCACTAGTGTCAGGTAGCCTAGCGGCAGGTAGCCTAGCGGTTAGAGCGTTGGGCCAGTAATTGAAAGGTTGCTAATTCGAAGCCAACAAGGTGAAAAATCTGTCAATGAGCAAGGCACATAACCCTAATTGCTCCAGTGTCGCCATTGATAATGGCTGACCCTGGCCGCAACCCCACTCTCCAAGGGTGTCTCAGGGAGAGTTGGAATATGTAAAGAACATATTTCCATTTCACACGTTAATACACACTTGGACATGTGTGAAACAGGACAAATATACACACCCACCACATTCCTATTCCCATGGGATGTCCCACACTCAGGGCGATACACTTCTGCTGGYGGGTGGTGACTCCTGGGCTCAGAGCATTTGTCCAGCCTGGATCTCTAGCGTGCCGAACATGGCTTCACTTTGGATGGTTAACAGTAGCAGYGCTAGCTACCCCCAGCCTGAGGGTGTGTATCTACCTCCGGCCCATAAATCACAGTGTAAGGCAACAGCCACAGCAGTCAGCCCCTAACATCACCTGGTAGTGGGAAAGGAGTCCCCCCTCTGTTCACACTGTTCCTACAAACAATACATTTCGCTCTCCAGAGATTTACAGGGTCATCACGCTAAGTCTTCTGAAGCTTTCCGGATGTTCCTTGTCAAAGCCAATTGTTGCAGTGTACATCTCTAACAAGCAGCGCAGTTCAAAAGGGTATAATGCTCACTTCGTTCTGCTCAGTCACACATTTTCATTCAATCATATCCTATTATAAGGAGGTTCCCTTTGAAGTTTTCTATTTTGTGGGAAAGCTGCTCATAGGGCATAAACTAGAAATTCAATCAGAGCAAGTTAAAAAAAATAATAATCTGTATTGCAGATAATTGCACCAGTGACATTGCGTTTCAGGGAGCATTACCCTTTGTGTGTGTGTGAGGATAATCCAAAGGTAGCAAGCAACATTCCCACTTTATTCCCTCTGCTATTTTTGCACCAAAAAAGGCACATTCCCAGGAAGAACACACATCTCAGGAATAAAAATCAATAAAGTTTGTAAARAATAGGATTGATCCAAGAAAATATGTTATGAAGAAGGGGACCTGCCATGAAAGATTCACATGGTGTGTCAGGGAAGAAACAAAGTCAGTCATCACTAGATGTAGGTAATGGATGTGTGCCTTTGTCTAAATGTGATTCTATGCTTTTCCCTCTTCATGTATTCCAGTGAGGTGTCTAATGGCTATACATCAGCCACTCAATCTGGCATTTCTATGTCAGACAGACCTGATCCCCAGCCACTATACTCTGAACATATGGTAGAATGGGGTAAGTTGAGCCAAAGGGTTAGTTGAGCCAACCCTTTTTCTAGGAAACCATRCACACAAAATGTATCATGTGACCAAATTTTTAGGAAGAGGTCATCATTTTATGGAGTCTGTGATGAAAGAAACCCCATGGAAAAGTGTTAAGCAAGTTTGAGAAGAAAAAAAAAAGATTTTCACAAAGTCAAATTAATTGATTGTGTTATAGGTTTCATGATGCTTGTATCTAAGCCAAAGTAGATTGTTTTAAGATGGTTTTATACATCAGTTGAGGTCTCTAAAAGCTTCAATATGAGGTCCTAAACCTAGCATGAAAGTGCATCCTTGTAGCTTTGTGAGCTTATAGTCAAAATGTTTGCCTTTGGGTAAATTAAGCCAATGGTCATGTGGTAGGTTGAGGTTTTGGCCACCATACCCCATACACAAATTATGATTACATTTCAGTTTTATGCATAGTACTGTTGCTGTCTGTCATGTATATGAACTCTAGATAGTGCATTTTTATTGTTACAGAGCAGACATCATGTCTTGTGTATACAAACATAAAACAAGCAGGGGTCTAGCCCCCCTTGAGGTTCTTGAGAGAGCAGCCACGGAAGTGAGAAAAAGAAAGAAGTCCATTTGAGCAGCAGCAAGGGATGAAAAATATTGACTGAATGACACTGAAGAGGTACCTAACAAAAAAGATAATGACCATGTACAGTTGAAGTCGGAAGTTTACATACACCTTAGCCAAACACATTTAAACTAAATTCCACAATTCCTGACATTTAATCCCAGAAAATATTCCCTGTCTTAGGTCAGTTAGGATCACCACTTTATTTTAAGAATGTGAAATGTCAGAATAATAGTAGAGAGAATGATTTAATTCAGCTTTTATTTCTTTCATCACATTCCCAGTGGGTCAGAAGTTTACATACACTCAATTAGTATTTGGTAGCATTGCCTTTAAATTGTTTAACTTGGGTCAAACATTTCGGGTAGCCTTCCACAAGCTTCCCACAATAAGTTGGGTGAATTTCAGCCCATTCCTCCTGACAGAGCTGGTGTAACTGAGTCAGGTTTGTAGGCCTCATTACTTGCACACGCTTCTTCAGTTCTGCCCACAATGTTCTATAGGATTGAGGTCAGGGCTTTTGTGATGGCCACTCCAATACCTTGACTTTGTTGTCCTTAAGCCATTTTGCCACATTTGGAAGTATGCTTGGAGTCATTTTCCATTTGGAAGACCCATTTGGATCAAGCTTTAACTGGAGACTGATGTCAGGAGACTGATGTCTTGAGATGTTGCTTCAATATATCCACATAATTTTCCTCCGTCATGATGCCATCTATTTTGTGAAGTGCACCAGTCCTCCTGCAGCAAAGCAACCCCACAACATGATGCTGCACCTCGCTTCATGGTTGGGATGGTGTTCTTCGGCTTGCAAGCATCGCCCTTTTTCCTCCAAACATAACGATGGTCATTATGGCCAACAGTTTCTATTTTTGTTTCATCAGACCAGAGGAACATTTCTCAAAAGGTACGATTTTGCCCATGTGGCGTTGCAAACCACAGTCTGGCTTTTTTATTGGCGGCTTTGGAGCAGTGGCTTCTTCCTTGCTGAGCGGCCTTTTCAGGTTATGTCGATATGGCTTCGTTTTATTGTAGATATAGATACCTTTCTACCTGTTTCCACCAGCATCTTCACAAGGTCTTTGTTGTTGTTCTGGGATTGATTTGCACTTTTCGCAACAAAGTACGTTCTTCTTAGGAAACAGAAGCATCTCCTTCCTGAGCGGTATGAAGGCTGCGTGGTCCCATGGTGTTTATACTTGCGTACTATTGTTTGTACAGATGACGTGGTACCTTCAGGTTTTGGAAATTGCTCCCAAGGATGAACCAGACTTATGGAGGTCTACAATTTTTTGTTGAGTTCTTGGCTGGTTTCTTTAGATTTTCCCATGATGTCAGGCACTGAGTTTGAAGGTAGGTATTTTCCCATGATGTCAGGCACTGAGTTTGAAGGTAGGCCTTGAAATACATCCACAGGTACACTTCCAATTGACTCAAATGATGTCAATTAGCCTATCAGAAGCTTCTAAAGCCATGACATCATTTTCTGGAATTTTCCGAGCTGTTTAAAGGCACAGTCAACTTGGTGTATGTTAACTTCTGACCCACTGGAATTGTGATACAGTGAATTTATGACTGAAATAATCTTGTCTGTAAACAATTGTTGGAAAAATGACTTGTGTCATGCACAAAGTAGATGTCCTAACCGACTTGCCAAAACTATAGTTTGTTAACAAGAAATGTGTGAAGTTGTTGAAAATCGAGTTTTAATGACTCCAACCTAAGTGTATGTAAACTTCCGACTTCAACTGTACCTGTGTGAAAGAGAGACTATGATAGAGTAGCAGAGGCACACAAGGTCTTATCTGATGACATGGAGTCTGAGCTTGATAAACATATCAAGAATCTCACAGACCAGTCTCATGGGGTTAATAGCCTCAAATGCAGAGAAATGCCTACGAATTGGCACATCGAAACAACATTTTTGTCCCTGGTCAAGAAATGGAAGGGTAAGTGATATTGAACAGATAAATCTATATCTGAATGTAGGCATACATTTAAGATTTACAATATACCACACCCCCATACCATGAATTAAACTTTGACCAACCAGCACCATCATCYAGTGTCACAGGACACCATCACCCACTTACCCCAAGGAGGCTCAACCTACCCCAAAAACAGGTAAAGTTTTGCCAAGAGACCAGCTATATTTTCTAAACTGTTATGTTTACATTAATTCTGATTATTTCCAGGAATACACAACATCCTGAAATATACAGTATGTAGACATCTTTGTTAGAAAGAATGCTTTATTTTCCTTGATGTAGTGATGCTGAATGTAACAAARAATGACTCAGTTTACCCCAACTTATACCCTACTGTGCAAACATGCACCTCAAATCAGCTCCCTGGGGAGCCAGTGGCCTCTTCACCATCCAAACACACCAACAATGGATCCTTAATGCACCTCAACACCATGCAACCGGCGGCAAATAGCATACATGGACGTACATGGACGTGAAAACAACCTAGTGCATCATCCAACCAACCCATTTTTTACACCAACCTCGTTTTATCTTCTTGTTGTTCAGCAATCCAGAAGAACTCAGAACCAGCAGATAAAAGGAGGAGAATGAAATACATTGAAGGCCAAATGAATAGGAGCCCTTGTGATTGCAGCAGACAAACATGGAACAACCACCCGGAGTGAAGCGAAAGCCTTCTCCCTGCATGAAGTCAACTGATTAGCTTATCTGCATTTTTACTAAACCACTTCTCTTCTCCTGTTTGGCGAGCTCCCTCCTGTCCACCGACCTGCACTGCCTGCCGCTGACAATGCCATCCTGTCTCATTCATGAAACTGAGAATTACTAAGGTCCAAAATGAAGATAGAAAACTTTTTCACAGAAAGGGTGTCTTCCAATCTCTGAAGTGGTTGATGTGGCACTCAATGGTTGAGAGACCAAGAATATTCCAACATTCGATTCCACCAAAGGACTATAGAGGTCATGCAGTGGAAGGTCATGCAGTGGACAATGTTCAGGACCATTCAAGAAAAGAGGGTTTTGAATAGGAGCTGGATTATTATTCTGGTTTCAAACCTAGAAGGCTGTGGTAGTCAGCTGCTTTAACAGGGGGCTTGGACCATCTTAATATGGCATTCCGCCTAGGGACTCAGAGCAAGAAAGCCTTGCTCTGAAGCACTTAAGCTCCAGTTGATTCGGAACACTCACCTTTTGTCCCTCATCTTTTGAAGACACTAATGGTTTTCAAGGAAGGAACTTGGCTGGGTTTTTTCCCCCTTCTACAYTCAAGGTCACCTTGACATGGAGGAATGAAATGTCCTCCATCACATGACATTGCCCTGTGTTCTCTGTCTTCCGGGTAACCTTTACACACTGCCTGTTTATGTTGATGTTACTGGGGGGGATATTTTACTGGCAGAATTTATTTTTTTCTTATGGATTCATGTTGTTTCATCTGGCTCACAGCTCCCGCGCCTCTGGCATATTGACAGCCGTTTAAGTCTTTATCGCGAGACAAAAAAACACATTTCATTTGKTTGTTCTTTGACTCTTTCTGTGACACGTTGTGTGAATACTGATGGTGGACTTTGTGTGTGACACTGTACACKTTGTGTGAATACTGATGGTTGACTTTGAGAGGGACGTTAGTTCCCATTGATTCAAACCATTGCAATTGAGTGACATCAACTCTCATAAACATTCAAATTTCAGTCATACCTAAAAATACCTCTGAAAAAAACGTCCCCCGCCTCCGTTTATTACCGTTAGTGCTTTATTTTGCACGGCCAAATACAAGAAACATCGTGGGAGAGCTGAGAGTGGGACAGGAGAAAAGTAGCAAATAAATAGGAAGAAAAAAATGCAAGTGAATGTAGCAAAATGAAGAGAGAGAGAAGGAGAAAGAGAGAGAATGAAAGAGAGCGARTTAAAGAGTGTGAATGCGAGCGAGTGAGAAAAAGAGAGGAAAGAGAGAGCGAGAGAGAGAGAAAGAGCGATAGCGAGAGAAAGAGAGAGAGAGTGAGAGAGAGAGAAGGAGAGAATATCAGCATACTCTCCATAATTCATCAGCTCATCTCACTGCAGTATTTCCAGCAGGGGGAGTTGTTGCAGTATTTGGTGGTGTGAGCAGCACGGCGTCAGGCAGGCAGACATCTACAACCAGAGACAGCCTAACTCTATCACTCCAGTTAATCTCACCAAGTGCAGTGAGGGACAGCCAACTCAGAAGAGTCCCGTGACAATAACTGAAACAGGCCTCTGTCACCGACCGTCGAAGATCACTGTAGGTGTGCAGCCCGACCGGCACAGACAGAGCCAGCCACACAGTCCCTGCACTTAGGAGGCACTGACATTTTGCCTGCTATGGTTCTCTGGTCTCACGCGGACCGGCTGAGACAGTCTGAGCTGAACGGTCTTTTATTCAGAGCTGTGGTATGCGATAGCATGGGTAGTATGGATATCTGTTCATTTGGTTTGCAGGGACGAGTTTGCCTCTGAGCGCTTAGGATGTGTAATTTCTTTCTGTGTACTATAACTGAATTTGGAAAACACGAAAAGGAAGTCACCCATGGTTTTAGAGGAAACTGATGACATATTAATACTGCATAACGTAATGAATAACAGATGTTTGTTGTTGAGTCATAAAAATAGATTATGCCCTGTGGTGGTGACTGTGAGGTGATATGAAGTCTTATTTTCTATAGCATTATGCCCAGTCGCAACGCTTCCAGGGACTCCGCTGCTACAGTATTACTGTGACGGTGAGCATGGTGTGACGGTGAGATAACGATTTGTAAAATGCATGCGTCAGAGGTGAAGCGGAGCACCAGGCAAAGCCTTCCCAACACAGGCTAGGCAGCAGAGCGTATGCTCGGGCTGTGGGTCCGCTGGGGCCAGGCTATGGTTCCGCTAGAGCCAGGCTGTGGGTCTGCTGGGGCCGGGCTGTAGGTCCACTGGGGCCAGGCTGTGGGTCTGCTGGGTCTTGGGCTGTGGGTCTGCTGGGTCCCGGGCTGTGGTTCCGCTGGTGCCGGGCTATGGGTCTGCTGGTACCGGGCTGTGGGTCTGCTGGGGCCGGGCTGTGGTTCCGCTGGGGCCGGGCTGTGGGTCCGCTGGGGCCGGGCTGTGGGTCTGCTGGGGCCGGGCTGTGGGTCCGCTGGGGCCGGGCTGTGGCGGGTTAACTGCTGATTGACGGGGGATCAGATATCAGATACACCTCTGACAGGGGCACCGCTATCTCACGGCCCCACGCAGCTGACCGTCGCCTGCACCCGTCCGGCCTGTGGCGCTGTAGACGTTCCACACTGCACTCATTGTGGGAGGAAGAGGTGGAGGTAGAGGAGGGGAGGCACAAACAAATCCAATCCAGATTTGAACGCTCCACAGAAAATACATTAAAAGTTCTAACCTAAATCTATTATGCTCGAGTAAGAGGGTTAGCCAACTTAGCCTTCCACTTAATTGAATCATAGGGCCGAGTAATTGTTATCATGTTAGAAAAACAGGCCCCTGACCTAGACAGTAGACGGCTGAGAGGTAGGATAAGGTGTGGATCAATTCACAGAAGTGGATCTAATGCAGAGGGAAAAGCTGCATTTCTCAGCCAGAGCACTTCTCAGCCCGACAGAGATATTGTAAATTAGACTTAATGCATATTTGATCAACTCATAAATAACCCAATAAGGCACAAATCAGAAGTTAATACACATTGCAGCCAGGGTGCATTATTTTTCATTTGTTCTGGCCAAGTATGAAAAATGAGTGTGTATCTTCAGATGTGTAACTCAAACCTTCACCATGTGAAGCTGAAATTGACCTTTACATGTGGGTGTAAATGAAAATCTTTCAAATATATATGTAGGCCTTCTCAAAGTGTTATCTGTAAGCATCGTGCACATTTCAGATAAGACTCTGACAAATGGAGTCTGCCATTTATTTCTGTTAAAGGGGTAATTATTCTGTATCATGAATTGAAGATTATTAATAGAACAGTGTTCGGTCACATTGTAAAACATTAAACACATATAACACCAATGTCCTATGCCTCTAAATCCTTAACATGGGCTATGCTGTTACTCTGGCATCCTCACCTGTTAGGTGGACGGAGTCGAAATCCTTAACATGGGCTATGCTGTTACTCGGAAAGGGTTAGTGCTAAATCCAATGAAAGTTTGGCCTGTGTCATCTTATGTCAATATACAGTAAGTGTTTCTCTCTCTGCCTGCTGTGGTTTAATCAGGGCTCCTATCCCTGAGGGTGCAGCAGCAGGAGGTAGGAAAGGTTAAGCCTTGTACTCTTGTGTTCTGCTCTTGAGAACAAGGCCAGGCGTCACAAACTGGTTTGTCCTTTAATTCTGTGATACATCTCAAACTTGACTTTGGAGAAGATATGTACTTGACTTTGTTGAAGGTACAGTGCCTTCGGAAGTATACAGACCCCTTGACTTTTTTCCACATTTTGTTACGTTACAGCCTTATCTTAAATTGATTAAATTGGTTTTTTCCATCAACAATTCTACACAATACCCCATAATGACGAGCGAAAACAGGTTTTTAGCTAGGCACACCTGTATTTGGGGGATATTCTCCCATTCTTCTCTGCAGATCCTCTAAAGCTCTGTCAAGTTAGATGGGGAGCATTGCTACACAGCTTTTTCAGGTCTCCTCAGAGATGTTAAATCGGGTTCACGTCCGCACTCTGGCTGGGCCACTCAAGGACATTCAGAGACTTTTCTCGAAGCCACTCCTGTGTTTGTCTTGCTGTGTGCTAAGTGTTGTGTTGTCCTGTTTCGAAGGTGAACCTTTGCCCAAGTCTGAGGTCTGAGCGCTCTGGATCAGGTTTTCATTAAGGAGATCTCTCTGTACCTTGCTCCGTTCACCTTTGCTTCGATCCTGACTAGTCTCCACAGTCCTTGCCACTGAAAACATTCCCACAGCATGATGCTGCCACAACCATGCTTCACTGCAGGGATGGTGCCAGGGTTCCTCCAGATGTGACGCTTGGCATTCAGGCCAAAGACTTCAATCTTGGTTACATCAGATCAGACAATCTTGTTTCTCAATGGTCTGAGAGTCTTTAGGTGCCTTTTGGCTTCCATCTGGCCCCTCTACCATAAAGGCCTGATTGGTGGAGTGCTGCAGAGATGATTGACCTCTCTGGAAGGTTCTCCCATCTCCGCAGAATAACTCTAGAGCTCTGTCATTGTGACCATTGGGTTCTTGGTCACCTCCCTGACCAAGGCCCTTCTCCCCGATTTGCTCAGTTGGTGGATCAAAACTTGTTCCATTAAGAATGATGGAGGCCACTGTGTTCTTGGGGACCTTCAATGTTGCAGGCATTTGTTTGGTACCCTTCTCCAGATCTGTACCTCGACACAATCCTGTCTCAGAGCTCAAGGGACAATTCCTTTGACTCATGGCCTGGATTTTGCTCTGACAATGCACTGTCAACTATGGACTTTATATAGAAAGGTATGTGCCTTCCCAAATAATGTCCAATCAATTGAATTTACCTCAGGTGGACTCCAATCAAGTTGTCGAAACATTCAAGAATGATCAATGGAACCAGGAGCACCTGAGCTCAATTTTGAGTCTCATAGCAAAGGGTCTGAATTTGCAAACATTTCTACAAAAAACTTTTTTGGCTTTGTCATTATGGGTATTGTGTCTATATTGCTGAGAAAACATACAGTTGGAAGTTTACATACACTCAATTAGTATTTGGTTGCATTACCTTTAAATTGTTTAATTTGGGTCAAACGTTTCGGGTAGCCTTCCACAAGCTTCCCACAATAGTTGGGTGAATTTCAGCCCATTCCTCCTGACAGAGCTGGTGTACTGAGTCAGGTTTGTTGGCCCCTTGCTCGGCACACACCTTTTCAGTTCTGCCCACAAATGTTTATAGGGTTGAGGTCAGGGCTTTGTTGATGGCCACTCCAATACCTTGACTTTGTTGTCCTTAAGCCATTTTGCCACAACTTTGGAAGTATGCCTTGGAGTCATTGTCCTTTTGGAAGACCCATTGAGATCAAGCTTTTAACTTCCTGGACTGATGTCTTGAGATGTTGCTTCAATATATCCACATAATTTTCTCCCTCATGATGCCATCTATTTTGTGAAGTGCAGCCAGTCCCTCCTGCAGCGAAAGCAACCCCACAACATGATGGCTCGCACCCCGTGCTTCATGGTTGGGATGGTGTTCTTCGGCTCTTGCAAGCATCCCCCTTTTTCCTCCAAACATAAAGATGGTCATTATGGCCAAACAGTTCTATTTGTGTTTCATCAGACCAGAGGACATTTCTCCAAAAAGTACAATCTTGTCCCCATGTGCAGTTGCAAACCGTAGTTCTGGCTTAATTATGGCGATTTTGGAGCAGTGGATCCTTCCCCTTGCTGAGCTGCTTTTCAGGTTATGTCGATATAGGACTCGTTTTACTGTGGATTTAGATACTTTTTGTACCTGTTTCCACCAGCATCTTCACAAGGTCCTTTGTGTTGTTCTGGGATTGATTTGCACTTTTCGCAACAAAGTACGTTCATCTAGGAGACAGAACGCGTCTCCTTCCTGACGCGGTATGAAGGCTGCGTGGTCTCATGGTGTTTATACTTGCGTACTATTGTTTGTACAGATGAATGTGGTACCTTCAGGGTTTGGAAATTGCTCCCAAGGATGAACCAGACACGTGGGTCTAAAATTTTTTTCTGAGGTTTTGGCTGATTTCTTTGATTTTCCCATGATGTCAAGGCAAAGAGGCACTGAGTTTGAAGGTAGGCCTTGAAATACATCCACAGGTACACTCCAATTGACTCAAATAAATGTCAATTAGCCTATCAGAAGCTTCTAAAGCCATGACATAATTTCTGGAATTTTCCAAGCTGTTTAAAGGCACAGTCAACTTGGTGTATGTAAACTTCTGACCCATGGAATTGTGATACATTGAATTATAGAGTGAAGATATCTTGTCTGTAAACAATTGTTGGAAAAATACCTGTGTGTCATGCACAAAGAAGATGTCCTAACCTACTTGCCAAAATATAGTTTTTAACAGAAATGGTGTGGAGTGGTTGAAAAACGAGTTTTA
>NC_036863.1:4928425-4948742 GCF_002910315.2 Salvelinus sp. IW2-2015 | reverse complement strand
CCCCAGCCATCATGTATCACCTGGCAAGCCGAGCAAATTTTGTATCTAATTTGGAGAAGTGCCTTGGCGGCATATGATGCATCTGTTCGGATTTAGACTCCGTCACCTAACAGGTGAGGATGCCAGAGTAACAGCATAGCCCATGTTAAGGATTTGACTCCGTCTCCACCACAGGTGAGGATGCCAGAGTAACAGCATAGCCCATGTTAAGGATTTAGACTCCGTCCACCTAACAGGTGAGGATGCCAGAGTAACACATAAACCCATGTTAAGGATTTGACTCCGTCCACCTAACAGGTGAGGATGCCAGAGTAACAGCATAGCCCATGTTAAGGATTTCATCCGTCCACCTAACAGGTGAGGATGCCAGAGTAACAGCATAGCCCATGTTAAGGATTCGACTCCGTCCACCTAACAGTGAGGATGCCAGTAACAGCATAGCCCATGTTAAGGATTTCGACTCCGTCCACCTAACAGGTGAGGATGCCAGAGTAACAGCATAGCCCATGTTAAGGATTCGACTCCGTCCACCAACAGGTGAGAATGCCAGATTAATTGTTCACCCTGTCTGTTTTGTAAAAATTGTTATCTGTGATATTCTGATGTTAGCGTTCSTTGTCATGGTGATGAGTAAGTTAAAAAAAAATCTCAACAACTGGTAATTACCTCAGCTCAAAACCCAAATCACTCCAATATGTTGTAAAATATGCTAATATAAATTCATCCTTGCAATACATTCATTGTCCTCAAGGATGTCTATATTGCACTGATGAAAAATTCACGAGTCTTATTAGAAAACGAGTCTGAGCAACATTCTGTAATATTAAATTGTGCAGTTTCTGACCATCATATTCTGATCCATATACATCCATTTAATATTTTGAGTTGACACACTTTTCAGTAAATGCTTTGTCAAGCGATTTTCTGCCATAACAGCTAAACGTAAGTTTGCAGCTCTGTATGCAACAGTATAAACAGTCATAAAGGTTATTTATTGTCTGTTTCCCCTGGTGATGCCAAGTGCACTTACCTTCATATCCTTAGTCAAGGAGAAAATGTTGAACACGCTCAAAAAACCTGGATGAATGAACAATTGTTAGCTGGGTAACTATTGCTGTCTGTATTCACAGTGAGAGAAATCTATGGCCTTGGGTTGAACAACAGTTATATAACTGTTTGATGACAATGCAGAAAAGGCTGTGCTTTTCGATACAGCTCTTGGGCAATACATTTGATTTTCATCAAACATCTGCAGCATTAAGACCTACTGAACACAGCACAGCAGTGTGTCATATGTGACATTCTAAAGTGGCTTGCGAAAGTATTCACCCCCTTTGGCATTTTTCATATTTTGTTGCCTTACAACCTGGAATTAAAATAGATTTTTGGGGGGTTTGTATCATTTGATTTACACAACATGCCTACCACTTTGAAGATGCAAAAATATGTTTTCTTGTGAAACAAACAAGAAATAAGACAAAAAACAGAAAACTTGAGCGTGCATAACTATTCACCCCCTTCCAAAGTCAATACTTTGTAGAGACACTTTTTGCAGCAATTACAGCTGCAAGTCTCTTGGGGTATGTCTCTATAAATTCGGCACATCTAGCAAAACTTCTCCAGCTCCTTCAAGTTGGATGGGTTCCGCTGGTGTACAGCAATCTTTAAGTCATACCACAGATTCTCAATTGGATTGAGGTCTTGGCTTTGACTAGGCCATTCCAAGACATTWAAATGTATCCCCTTAAACCACTTGAGTGTTGCTTTAGCAGAATGCTTAGGGTCATTGTTCTGCTAGAAGGTGAATCTCTGTTCCAGTCTCAAATCTCTTGAAGACTGAAACAGGTTTCCCTCAAGAATTTCCCTKTATTTAGCGCCATCCATCATTCCTTCAATTCTGACCAGTTTCCGAGTCCCTGCCAATGAAAATTGGCTCCACAGCATAATGCTGCCACCACCATGCTTCACTGTGGGGATGRTGTTCGCGGGGTGATGAGAGGTGTTGGATTTGTGCCAGGCATTTTCCTTGATRGCCAAAAAGCTCAATTTTAGTCTCATCTGAGCAGAGCTTCTTCCATATGTTTGGGGAGTCTCCCACGTCTTTTGGCGAACACCAACCGTGTTTGCTTACTTTTTTCTTTAGGCAATGGCTTTTTTTCTGGCCACTCTTCCGTAAAGCCCAGCTCTGTGGAGTGTACGGCTTAAAGTGGTCCTATGGACAGATACTCCAATCTCCGCTGTGGAGCTTTGCAGCTCCTTCAGGGTTATCTTTGGTCTCTTTGTTGTCTTTCTGATTAATGCCCTCCTTGCCTGGTCGGTGAGTTTTGATGGGCGGCCCTCTCTTGGCAGGTTTGTTGTGGTGCCATATTCTTTMAATTTTTTAATAATGGATTTAATGGTGCTCCGTGGGATGTTCAAAGTTTCTGATATTTKTTTTTTTATAACCTAACCTAACTTGTTCTCCCCACTGTATAGTATATAAATATATATATAAATATATTGGCTGAGCTGGCTAATCAGTTGTCTACTCACATTCATATTTTTTATGACATTATGTCCACACCGTTCCATCACAGAAAAGCAGATTTTTAACATACTTAATTAAAACAAATAGGAAGGAAAACTATTTCACTCACGTTGTAAGTAATAGGTCATATTTCATAGAAACCTGGAAATACTTGACACTTACTTAAAATTATGGAAGGTGCTGTGAATTGTGTGTCTACAGATCAGCCATGTGGTTCGTACATGTCAATGTTGATAAATGTTGATAATGAACAACGCCCTACCGTTCAGATAGTTGTGAGTACAGTGACCTCTGTCTTCCCTATGTTATAAATCCTACCTATCTTGTATACAGCATGAACTCTGTTGAAAGGGTCAGCTTTATAGACAACTCTTCCTTAGATACAGGCTATGCTGTGCTGATGCCCTGTTGCATTAGCTTAACCCAGGGACAGTAGTGATCTGTTGACCGTTCTGCACACTTCTGACTGATACGAAGGACACGTTTTATTTTTATTAAATGAGACGCAAACAATTTCAGGCTCTGCCATTTGAATTCCCCACTGTTATCGTAATGGCTTTGACTGCACATTCTGTGTACTGAATGTGGTAACATTTCAGGGCTAAAGGCCTTTATGATAGTCCCTCATGCATGCTTCTCCAGGCATTGTATTTCATTTGTCATTAAAATCCAAAGCGGTTGATGGTAGATGTGGCTAAATGTCCCCTGGCTATAAGAACCCAGGTACTGGCCGGGGAACTATTCATCCTCACTATGACACAAACATTACGAAAGACCAGGGTGTCATTATTTAGAAATAATAATAATAGTAATAATAATAATAATAATAGAAATGTCCTTCATTTTGAGGATTTTTGATGGCAGAATGCAATGCGACACAAACCTCAGACTTGCTTGAGAAAGAAAAACTGTAATACCCCCCCCCCCAAAAAAAGGGTCATTGCTAAGAGTGTTCAATAACAATCACATCCCACTGTCAGAGGGAGCCAAGAGGTTAGTGGAGGCATGGGAGAAGAGTGGCAAAAACAAATAATTCACCACAACTTGGCGGAGCAATACCATCTCTGAGTTTGCTGCTCCAAGAAACCTGGAATAAGTCATGTTGCTCCCGAGCACCACTCTGCTGTTGGTCCAGAATAACAACACAACCATACATATATGGGCAACTCATGTTCACCTCAAGTCACTCATGAAACTGAATGTTTTGGATTTAGTTTGATTGAGTTAGTTGATTGGAGACTTGGAGGGAGGAAGAGCCCTAGACATCCCTAGAGCACGGCAAATGTTCTTCAATAGTCAACAGAAGCTGCATGTAGAATTGGACTAAATTAATTATTTTGGGCTCTAACATCTAAAATGAAAAATGCATTGTACTGCCAATCTAAAAAGTCACTGTTTTGTTTTGGTCTGCTAGGGGAGATCTGTTGAGGGCAGGGTCTCTATTTACCTCTTTTTGTTTTCTCTATTAGGTCTAATTGGCCTAATAGAGTCTCAGTACTTGAATAATGGAAATTAAGTTATACCTTGTATTTGCTTAATTGCTAATGGAATGTTGATCTTAGCAATAATTACTTATTATTGGCAGGGGAAGTCGTTTGTCAAATATCAACTTATTATGGGTGAGTAGTAACTCTATTTTTTACTATTTGATTTGTAACTCTTCTCATTTATGCATTTACCCACAACAAACATGTCYAGTCGCATGACATGCGGGCATTTAGTCCAGAGGATCACCTAGTTATATTTATGGAGAGGATATATATTTGGAAGACAGTTTAAACACAAAATACATACTGGCATCTTACAAGAAAATGAGATTTGAGTTTAATCAAGCAAACCTGTTGGAATCAAATTATGAAAATTAAAGTTTCATAACTTGAGAGATTGTGGTAATAACAAGTMCATGAGGAGTTGAGGATTTGAACTTGTAATCAGATAAATCCACAGGGTGTCGAAGAGTTTGCCTGAGGACGTGTTCATCTGATTAATGATTGCGCTTTGACAACATCTTAAACCAGCTGAATATTTTGTCAACAGAATGACATACTGTATGTGTCTATGCATTACATTTACATTTGAGTCATTTAGCAGACGCTCTTATCAAATGATGTATTTGATTAAGGGTTAGTGTAGGAATGAAGAGACAGGCTTTATGCACAGATGGAATCAGAACAGTAATATCTTTGTTTACAATACTCTACACTCTTAGAAAAAGTGTTCCAAAATAATTATTCCACTGTCCTCMTAGAACCCTTTTTGGTTCTCCTAGAACCCTTTTTGATTCCATGTGAATCCCTCTTTGGAAAGTGTTTTACATGGAACCAAAAAGSGTTCTAACTKGAACCRAAAAGGTTTCTTCAAAGGGTTCTCCTATGGGGACAGCTGAAAAATATTTTCAGGTTCTAAATAGCACATTTTTTCTAAGAATGTAGTCTACAAGACTTTATTCTTTCCTTGTAATACGGTAATGTGGCCAATCACCTCTTCGCCATCTATAATCTCCTTTTGGATATAGCTAAAAAGTATCACTGCATACCAGTTGATTGTTCTGATGTCAATTTGAATGGCAACCTCCCTACAGAGAGCATCAAGGCCCTGCAAACAATGTCTAAGCCGAAAATAATAACCCAGTATGATCTACCTTAGGGAGGGGAGATTATAACTGCTTAACGGAAGCAGACCAAATACTGTATCAGAGCAGGGTTTAAATCAGCCTGTTGACGTCTTCTATAATCACAGCAGAGAGAGAGAGAGAGAGAGAGGTTAGGTGCAGCCAGGCACCCCACTGCTCACAGACCTGGAGGAAGGAGTTGCCAGCCTTGCAGAAACATACATAAAGTAGCTTTAGTGTGCTTACAAAGTGCAGGAGTTTATTTTTCCATTCAACTCCAGTTTCAAACTTTTTGGGTTGTCAACCTCTCATGGCACGATTATGTTCTGATGACTACAGTACCAACCTTGTTGTAATAGGCTACTAAAGTGTTGTATCTGCACTGGCCTCCATCCCATGTGTGGAATATCAGGACACACCAGAGGTGGAGGAGGGGTTTGAGGTGCAGTGAATTTATTTCATTTGGAATACGGTGCCTTCAGAAAGTATTCATACCCCTTGACTTATTCCACATTTKGTTTTGTTACAGCCTGAATTMAAAATGGATGAAAATATATTTTTGTATCACCCATCCAAACACAATACCCCATAAAGACAAAGTGAAACATGTTTTTAGAGATTTTAGGAATTGTATTGAAAATGAAATACCTAAATATCTAATTTACATAAACATTCACAGAGTAAAGACTCTGACACTCCAAATTCAGCTCAGACGCATCAAATTTCGAAAAACATGTTTTCAATTTGTCATTGTGATGTATTGTTTGTAGATGGGTGAGATTTTTTTTAAATCAATTTTGAATTCAGGCTGTTAAACAACAAAATGTGGAATAAGTCAAGAGGTGTGAATACTTTCTAAAGGAATTGTAAATAGTTAACAGACCAGACAATACGTGAGCCATAGACACACTGTATAGATAGACTTCCTGGGTACCAGGAATACCACGGGTACCAGGCACCAGTGAWATGGCTTAACAGTCTTGGAGGCAGGTTTGTTGGTGTTGTCATTGCCAAACCTTTAATGAAAGTCATCAACTAGGAGCTGTCTGTGTCCTAGATCTATACAGGCAGAGGAATATGTCCCCTGAGGGATTAGGAGACGTGTAAATATTATTCCTGATTTTATCTTGATTTTTGATCTGTGTGTACAGAAATCGTTTTTCAGAAACCGAATTCTAATTTATATATCTAGTTGGTATGCACAGTGATTCGAGTTTTAGTTACCCGGACCGCTCAGAGGTTTTGAGATGAACTCTGCCTGGCAGACAAWAGATTGTCTAGTATCTGTAAAGGCCCAATAAGCCCATGTCCATACTGTAAGGAAGCACTCACTGGAGACAAATATGTCTGCTCCTCTCTTCACGTAGCCTATGTTTGACCAACGGTAATGCGGGGCTTAACCTACTTCTTAAAACAATGCTCTGACTGGATTAATACTCATGGGGTCCACATTTTCTTTGTGTCTACAATGCTTTATTTGGTGTTCGTTTGCTGAACAAATGCTGAACAGTAATCCATTAAAACAATAGCCATTCACAATGCATACTATCAACTTGCTATTGATGCTATTAAACATCACATATAGCCAATCAGCATACTAATGACATGCCTGTAGTGGAGTGATGGTGTGACARCATATGTGGCAGTTGTAAATCCACAATGACTCCCGTTGGCTAGGCATCTGGAGTAAAATGATGATGCCATTGTGGAAGGGCAAACCTACCCAGTCCTCCCTCCWGTTGCTGAAGAGGACACCACTTACTATCCAACGCCATTATCTACCAGCAACCCRGCCTCTATGTTGTGTTCCCTTATTATGTCAACAGAGTAAATGATTCAGAACCGATTGCGCTCATTACAACGTAATAAGAATATCTACCTGAAAGGCTAGTGGTGTAACCTAAGTATGGCATCTTCATCATGTATTCAAAGTGCCCCATCTCCAGAATGTCAGCCTATCAATGATGCATAAGATTCTCTTTAAAAGGATGCCCTTAAAAATACATGATGCAAAATCATTTCAAAATATTGGTGATGCAATCAATGCTATGATGGAGTTCAAGGATTCACATTGAACAGGAACAACACTATAAAACACAACAACTTACCAATTACATCAGTTAATCTAGTCAAGTGAGTATGAAGGGGTGGTGTAGCTAAGAGGAGGCTTACATGTAAAGCGGTTGTCGCAGAGGTGCATACTGCAGGTGAGTATTAGGGAGAGTGTGTAGAGGTACTCTCTGGACAGAGTCCAGGGACAGAGTCCAGGGAGGCAGTACCACACAGGTGCCTGCGTGCTAAGGGAGCGTTCCCCAAGCCAGCCTTGTGCTGTGACCGCTAAACCAACCTGCCTCTCTCAAAATCCCCTATAACCTGTGCTTGCCTTGACTGAATGCCCARGCAGCTCCATGAGTAAATTCCTATATTGGTCCATCTCCAATGGTTATTGTGTATTGTGTAGCAACAGCAGTTTGATTGTATAAAGTAATTACAAGCATTCATGTTCATCAAAATGATATAGTTATACTTTTCTTCATTGACTATCATACACAAATACACAAGTGCAGTGCTGCATCAAAGGTAGCATCGGAATTACGTCAGAGGTTATTTTGCCTGAAACATTGAATGAATTAAACTGAGCAGCAATGACCGCTGGAAAATCAGCATCTAACCAACATCCAACCAAATCAATACGAAATCTCTGTACCATCTTTAGGGGATTAGCAGTGACCTGAGAGGTGTCCATGACATTACCAATGACATGGAGGCCTGCCTTGGAGTGTGATGCTGATGCATCAGTACCTGGGGTAAGTGTTATTATGGATGTTATCAGCTGAACAACAGGCTATAGAGTCTCGGTCCATGTGAGTAGTCAGACAGAATCACATCAGCACACTGGTGCTTGTTTATCCTGTGGGTAATGACGGCACACAGAGAGGAATCCGACAACTGCAGAACATGGAGGCTGGGTATGGGAAGGAGTGGGTAACTGGCAAAATACAGATGTTGGATGTCAATTTTATAACCCTGTTGCAGGAGAACTTTCCTGCAATGTATGAAATTTAAAACTTGTAGTGTATTTGAGGTTTAAAAAGGTTTCTGAAGTTTTTAATTTCCACTTTGAAAAGTCRAGCTTGATTTTCCCTTATGAAAAATGTATCAACCCCTACAAAAACATCCATTAATTATAATCCACATAATAATTCACATTTCCTGTTGCTGCAGKATTATTTTCCTGCTGTAGCAAACTGGCWCAGTATAAGTGAGTTATGCTGTGGCTGATTCTAATAAAGCTGATCAAGAATTAAGTCTATCGGTCAATCTATAAACAAAGGATGTTTCCCTCCACCATGCAAATGACACATTTTGTCTTTTTTAATGTTTGTTGTCTTCATATCAGCATATAGGGCCCATGTAGATAAGAAATTAAACCCTACGATAACTGATMATTCAGCAATGTATGTGAGCAATTATTGGAATTTATCTGTATGATACAGAGATTAGCTGAAAGAAAAGGACTAGAATGTGTATATAAAATCTCCAGTCAAACACTTCCAGCAATCATGCCATGCTGTTGTAAAGCCATTTGTTTATCATGTTAATCTGTCTGAGGTGACCTGGAGAGCTGGGTCACTTATATAACACTGAATTAAACAAGAAGAATCTCATTCATCTGCAGACAACGATTGATAAAACCCGCAACCTGGGTYGTGTACTAAGGCAGTGTAATCTTCCTCCTCTCAACTTGTTATAATAATACACAGGCTCAGATCTGTAGTATGTGGTTCATCCTGACATTTAATACTTAAGTAGAGACGTTATATCCACTGGATGTAAAGGTATGATTATCTGAAATCAGCCTCCAACTACACAGGCTCAAAGCTCAGTGCAGACTTCTTCACTACCCAGTGGATGTCAAGGTACCATGCGGTGGCTAAGGGTTAAAGGGGTCACTGTGAGAATATAAASTAACAACGACAGTAGGAGATGAATAATAATGCCGTCCTCTGTCTTTTTTGCCCTTGTGTATCATACCCCAACACACCCTCTGCTCAACACATCTCCAAGCTGTTTCACTGTAGCACACATGATCTAAAAATGACCTTTTTTTGTTGTTGATGTATGTTGTCCTCAAACAATGGAACATTGAACCATGGTTTTACGCTGGTACCCGACAACTGTATTTATTTGRGGTTATGATGAGGAAAGGATCCAGAATCCCTTTTTGCGAGTCACTGATGGGAAATACAATTTTGATTCGATTTATTAGGATCCCCATTAGCCGACGGCAATGGACACATCTAGTCTTACTGGGGTCCAACACATAACRAAAAAGACATTACAGACTAAATGTACGTAAAAAAAACAATTTACATTAACAATAGAATGTTAATGAACAAAGCAGATACTTTAGTGAGTGTACTGTAGGTGGCATGGCTGGAGAACACCAGGCTTGCCTGTGTCTAGTTTCTGTATTTGATTATACTCAAATTCCAATAATTTTCCAGGTCAGTGCAAAAAGCACAAGTTGCTGGGTTTTGTAAACATGGCAGTGTTGTGATTTGTTGTGATCGCTTTAAATGTAGTTCATCATTAGTGTAGATATATGGCTGGTGATGAAAAATGACCTAAAAGTGTTAGCATTTCCACATGTTGCGTGCAGTACATTGTGAATCTGACATTTGAAGAAAAGCTTCAGGCGAGGTGGAGGAATTGTGTTTAAAACTGTTGCTAGGATAATGCAAAAATATTTCAACCAACTCTCTTCCTTTTTATTCAAGGTGGTTGTTGAATACAACATTTTTCAAGGAGTTCTATTGTAAATCTGGTGAACCAGCATTCGATTTTCTTGAGATAATTATACCACTCCAAGCTTAAATTGGTACAAATGAGTACATGGTTTTGTTTATTAAACCAAGGAACCTCCCCATCCATACATGGCAGAGRCAGCTGGTAGGGCTAGCCATTCAATTGGATTCAGTCAAAACAAATAGTAAAACTTAACTGAACTGTCATTGCTGATTTGCAGAGGGGTCGATGCAAGGACACTGGATCCTCATGTGTATCTGAATGAAACAGTTTTTACCATGCAACATTGAATTGATACAGGCAAAGAGTTCATGTGCACTATCCTCATAGGACCCTCATTTAAAGAGTGTTGTGTGTCTGTTGTTGTGTATGCATGTGGGCTAAGTGTTCAGAGGGATTTTGGCAGGCATCCCATTAAAATRTGTAGAATACTGGATACATCTGGTGCCATTTACTTCTGGTGAGTGAGGTTTTCTGACACCGTTTGTTTTCAGCATATTTATTTTGTTTGAAAAAGAAAGAACACTTTTAGTTTTCATAAAACACCGAGCCTCTTAAATTTGAATGGCTGGTTTGTGCAGGGAAAATAAGACAAACCCTACAGGACAGCACAGACAGCAGGTTCAAATGTCATGTGTACCATGGTGTAGGCCAGGCTATGCATTTGGTGGATTTCAATACATATAGTACCTTGTTGTACTTGAATTGAAGCAATTTCCTGTGGAATGCATTACAGAAATATAAGGTAATGTACAAAATATAGGCTACTGTACTGTCACTTTGATGCTTAGATGTGCCAGTGTTCAACAAATTAATGCATGTAGATAGTGTACTGTACATAGGCTTCCAGGGAGCATCATGTTGCTTTATATCAGAGACRAAGTGGCAAACTTTAAGTGACTGCTGCTAATATACCCCTACTACAGTTTACTCAGTAGAGAAGCAAAGCTAAGCACACGTGACACGTAATTATGTGCATACATTATATTTCTACATTTTGGGGGGGTTCATCCCTCAGGCAAAAGTAAACTGGGACTGACCATTTGGGGTTTACTGTCTCCCATGTTTGAAATGACCCAGACTGAATCAGATCATTTGTCAAACAAAGGATAGCCTATTATCTGATGTTATGTTATTGTTGTAAATTACCCAACCGAGACCTCAGAATGAATTACAGCAAATAGGAACATAAATATGGACATTAATCCATGTGCTGAACAAATTTGGAGACTCTCMAAAAAAGACTATTGAACACCACCACACTGTTCGTAAATTACAATTAASAACAAGACAGGGTGGGTTGTTAAAATAGCTCTGAACTACAAACCTCCAAGACCAAGACAAAATAGCCAGTATCACGCACTTTGACGACTAAAAAGTATTAAACACGTTATTTACCACGGAAATATATATTTTTGTTAAAGATAGTAAATGATTGATTATTATGTTATAATCAATCAATAAATCAATGAATCAATCAACTCAATAATTTGCTTACAGGGAAAGCCAGACAGTCTGGTTTGCATTTTAACGGGGGGTGCTGAAAGCAGAACGATCTGTTCGTGGTGGTGACGAGTCGCTTATAGAATAGGCTAGATCACATCTTTCAGCTCAATGAATTACATATTGTTCCCATAATTGTTTAAAATGGGCTAGATTTACCTATAGCCTAATTATCACCGCCATATCAGCTTTATTTAATCGCACACAATTCAAAACCGTATCAAACCAACAGCTGCCTCTAAACACATAATGCGGCATTTCTATTTTAGGGAAATAACASACACACAAAAACGATTTAGGGTACATGTTTAMGTATAGTAGCAAGCTAAGGTTCATTTTTCTCTTTCCACAGCTCTGCTTCCGCGCAATGAAACCACGCATGTGTTCATCTGTGCTGCAGCAACGTGCATCAATTCCTCTTTGACCCCAGAGTTAATCTGCATTCAGATTTAGATTGACGCTCCAATATATTTCTCAGTTGCTGGATTTTAGGCTATTCCGTTGCCGCTTTATTTATGTAGTTGTTACTGTTATTTCTTAAAGTCGGGGAAGCTTGATTAGATTCAATCGGTTTTGTGGCCGTTTTTCTCAACACCGCAGAGGGTCTACATTTTCCGAACCGAACGCTAACACAAGCCGTTTATCCTATGCTATGTTCGTGAGGTACCACAGTGAGGATAGACAGTAGTCCATCTGCAATAAAGACGAAAAGAAGATGGTGATCATTGCTCCTCCAAATGTAGCATCTAAATACTCGAAAGCGATGGCGAAGCCTTCCTTCTCTCTAAAGCTATTTCTTTGGGTGTTTTTACTCGCTAATCTTCCTACAAGGTAAGGCGAAAATATACCAGGCTTTTATTAAAATGCCGTCGACACATACATRTGTGGCCGGGCAAATATTTTGTTTTTGGATACTAGAATGAGAGTCCGGCCCAGTTATTTCAATCATATGTTTTCCTCGGATCTTCCTCTTACGCTTTCTATCAGACAGGATACAACCCTGCGGCTTATTAGGGTGGCTTGTTACAGAACCAGGGCTCGTTTAGTTACATGTCAAGGAATGTATTTCGCACATTGTTGGCACTTTGGATGAGTGGTATTGGATCCATAACTGTAATGCTTAATGTGATTCCAATATATAAAGTCGTGTTTTTGGGAGGTTAGAATAAAAAACAGTGGTCAGGTAAGGATGTCCGTTATTTCCACGGGTTTATTCGCTGTATAAGGAATATTATAATCGTGCTGTAGGCTACTGGGCAAAGCTATTCAGATGTCAACAATATTTAAAGCTAATGTCTTGAAAATTGATGTATAGCATACCATATCATTCTGTTGAAGTGTTGTCAACATAAATGATGATGTTTATGTACTGTATAAATGGCATGTGTGAAGACGTAGCCTATTGATGCATGAACCTTATATATTACAAGATCCAAAACGTCCTCATTCCCAGAATGTTTTTAAGGTGATGGATGTAGAACTTCAATGAAACCCACCGGTCTCATATGTACCGCCCCCTTAGCCATTAAAACCAYGATTCAAAAGTAATTGTTGATTCCTGTATCTAAATCACGACTTTTCAAAATGGTATTTACATAGAAGCAGTGCAATAAAGGCAACAATAGAGAGACACAWATGGACTATCTCTGGTTCACTGCTAACTCCACAATCTGTAGAAAGAAAATGCTCAATTGACTTGTCACGAAAAGGCACCCATTGCACCAAGAAAATATGAACACTTGAGAAGGAAGCGGATGGTTTAAGGGCTCACATCGCTTCTGTCTTGTGTGCTGCCTGAGGGTGAAAAATGGAGGGTGATAGATCAGTCTTCATTCAATCACCATCGTAGAAAATGCGGCCATGGAGTCTCTGGCCTAGATCAAAATGTCTGCACTGTGTGTGCTATTGTGTTCACACATATGCCAGCCTTTAACATGATTCAAACCTAATTTAAAAGGATTCTGTTCTCAAGAATTCAATAGGCAAGGCTTTTCATATGCATCTGGGACCACGTAAATAAGACGCATGAAATGTGATGAGCTCACCCTGACTGCAGCTCATGGTTATCAGAGAAAGGCAACAGAAGGGTGCATCCTAGGTAGTCATAACACATAAGGCCCTGTGAAAGAGCAACACTGTATATATAGGCTGTCATGGCTAGGTACAACTTAAGGTTTGAACTGTCCTAACATCTGGCCAAGGGATTTTATGTTGACACATTTTGAGGGATATATTTGTTATTACAATTGTATTACTATCTATTTGAATTATATATTATATATATATATATTACATGAGTATGTACTCTATAACCACTGTTAGTGACTTCGTAAGCACCTCAGGATCTCTAGTATTAATTGTATAGTAATAACATACTCATCCAACTTTCACTCCAACTACTTGGTTTACAGTACACTGGGCCATGCTCCACGGCCACCCACAGGGCACCCAGGGGAAACACATGCCTTCTGATGTAGCTAATCCCCAAGGAGTATCTGTAAACCCAGAAAGTGCCAAAGCCTTGCCAGCAGGAAGTAGTCCAACAATGAGAGATTACCTATAGTCTGGTGGCCCTCCCTTCGACCCCAACCCACCCGGGCAGCTTGTGTTGTGATGTCTCTGCTTCTAAAAGACCAACAGAGCATCACAGGTTAGGTGATCTGCGTTGAGTGGAGTATCACAATATGAATAGCTAATAGTCCATGTGCAGACAGTGCTGCATTAAGGTGGGCCCTAGGTCGGGGCCATACAAAACAATGGGCATAGGTGTATTAAGCTTTATCACATTGGTGTGCCTTATCAAAGGGTATGTGTAGTGCTTGATCCATATTGCAACCATTTCTGGCAATCATACTTACAGCTTGTAGTGGATGGTCAAGTCAGCGCTTTGCAAGTCAGAGCTCAATTATAATTTCTGACAACATTGCATGCAACTCGGTATAGGTGGATGACACTACTGTCAAACAGTTTACCTATAGCAAACCCACCATACTCAACATACGTGTATTGTTAATTTGTCTCTCTCAGTGTGTCCTCTCTTTCTTATCACTTGATATACTCAACAACTGTTGTCAAAGAAGCAAACATACACAACTACAGTATAGCATATGGAGGACAATCATCAATGGCCTATGCTTATTATAGGAGCCAAGGGATTAAATCAAGTAAGTCACTGTTTAGCATGCCAGAAGCAAGGCCCGTGTTRCCCATTGGGTTAAACTGTCCATGACTATAGACTATGTTGTGATTACAAAAGCAATACACTACATGGCCAAAAGTATGTGGAAACCCCTTCAAATTAGTGGAATGAGATGTTCGACAAGCAGGTTACATACTTTTTGGCATGTAATGTATGTCAGACAAACTGCATCTACAGTATAACCCCTCAGGATGTCTATTACTGTGACCTACAGGTGTCTTGTGTGACTACCGGCCTTCAATGAAATGACTTTTATGGAAGGCACTGGATATGGGCCGCTGGGCCTATTCTTAATCCTAAACAGCAAGTTTCTTTCYAAAGAGCGCAGGGAATTGCCTACTGTAGTGGGTGACCTGGGGATAATACAACTTCTTCAAAAGTATTTATATCACCTGCTTCCTTAAATTCCCACCTGCATGCCGCTCAGTGTGTCTAGAATTTCAGTAGGCCTCTGTAGTCCCATTTTACAATTTAACTGCTCTGTTTTAATAATGGATTTCGGATTTTGACTGGTATCATTGGCCATCCCATGCTAGTTGTAAAGAAACAGTATCACCCTCTTTCCCTCACAAACCTCTGTGTACTGTAGGCCTAATGGTCCTTTTTTMTTATCTGAACTGTTGGCTGCTGAGGGGAGGACGGGTCTTAATAATGTCTGGAACGGCGTGATTGGAATGGCATCAAACACATAGAAACCATGTGTTTGATTATTTGATACTATTACACGGATTCCGCTCCAGTCATTACCATGAGCCCGTCCTCCCCAATTAAGGTGCCACCAGCCTCCTGCGGTTAATACAAATGAAATCAACAGTCTTGTGCCTCTCAAATTAATCTTATCTGTCCTAAGCTGTATTTAATCATTGATGGAAAACAATGTATTGCACCTCTTAAAATACTTCGGGATTTTGACAATGAGSCGCTTTATCTACTTCCCCAGATTCAGATGAACTTGTGGATACCATTTTTATGTCTGCTTGCAGTTTGAAAGGAGGTTGCTAACTAGCGCTAGCACAATTACTAACTAGCATGCTAGCAGATACCCATAGACTTCCAATCATTAAACTAACGCTAGTTAACATTGGCTTGCAAAACTTCCTTCCTACTGGACACAGAGACATAAAAATGGTATCTACGAGTTCATCTGACTCCAGGAAAGTAGATAAATGGCCCAAATCCCAAAGTATCCCGTTAAACAATCATAATGTTTCTAATCTGTCTGATCCCATTTAGTTAGGCTTAACTRGGTACACAAATAGAGCTGCTGCCAGAGGTGAGCTAATTAGGGAGTACCAAGTCACCACAGGTCAGGTGATGTGTCACTAATAGCTCTGTGTCCTCAGGACAGAGCACCAGGAGGCCATTTTATAAAATGTCAGCTAAACTGCAATCTTACCCTCCAAGAAATGAACAAACAGGCATTTTCATCTTGTTCCACCAGGGATAGGTCCTAGTACCTTCTCTATGGCGATAACAAGCAAAATGGTGCGAGGACTACGTTAAGGCAGTCAGTGTTAGCTACCGTAATGAGTCTTCATTTGGTGTAGTGATTGTAAGAATGGTGCTCAGTGATGTGTCTTGTGTGTGGCTGGATAGGAGGAGAGTTGGGACGGGCTGTGCCTCATTAGCCACAGACACAAACCCAGGAAATGATAGCTTACGGAAACGTGACATGATTACTATCAACAGACAAGCAGTGATTTTCCCACCTGATAACATTATGCTCAAATATATATTTTTAAAGTTAACATCAAATCATCCCAGAATTGTTTGTAGTATTTGAAATGATATTGAAGTAACTGATTTGGGGGTCTGTACAGTATACTGGTATTTGGATATCGATGCTCCCGAGTGCCGCAGCAGTTGAAGGCACTGCATCACAGTGCAAGAGGTGWCACCATAGTACCTGGTTTAAATCCAGGCTGTGTCACATCTGGCCGTGATCGGKAGTCCAATAGGGCGGCGCACAATTGGCCCAGCATCGTCCGGGTTTGGTCAGAGTAGGCCGTCATTGTAAATAAGAATTTGTTCTTAACTGACTTGCCTAGTTAAATAAAGGTTAAATAAAAAATACATGTTTTATGAATCATTGGTGTTGATGATAAGAATTCAATTAGAGAGCGTATTTAACAGAACTACTTTAAGGAGTGTTTTCAAATACATCTTAATAGTTTTTCTGAAGACAATTGAATTGTCTTTCATCTGGTACGTGAGGAAAATGTTAATTTAAAAAAATACATCTGATAGCAGTTTTCACATGATGCAACTGCGATAAAGGCAATTTTAACCTTTCAGTATAGGAAACAGTCCTCTTGTGGTTAGCTAGGCCCTGCAGCTGTAGCATGTTCTCAATGGGGCTAGCTACAATAACATTACTGTACTCCAGTGGACCCCAGTGTCACATTCTAAGTTGGACATTAGAAACATTAGAAAATTAGCCACTGATACTTTAGATCTGTCTGGGGGACATACACAGATCTCTCTTTCATCCAGCCGTCTCTGGAGGATTTCCGTTGACAACTGGGTTCTGCTGAAAAGTAGGAACAGCACCTGAATGCTATTGGCTCAATCGACTCTGCAGTAGAATAGAACCACAGAACTAGTATGTTTAACTATTTCAATCTTCATTCTAGTTCTATTATTAGAACAGAGGGGACTGCTGAACAATTAATCAAATGGCCACCCGGACTTTACACTGCTGCTACTCRCTGTTTATTATCTATGCATAGTCACTTTTATTTTTTTTAAATTTTGGTTTATTTAGTAAATATTTTTAACTCTATTTTCTTAACTGCATTGTTGGTTAAGGGCTTGTAAGTAAGCATTTCACGGTAAGGTCTACCTACACCTGTTGTATTTGGCGCATGTGACAAATWAAATTTGATTCGACATCAGGTCCATTTACAATCCAAGATAGGCCAAAAGATCCAAGCTGTCCTGAATCCCTCTATAAAGTCTTAATGTGTTGGTGGTGTCACCATATATAAATATAAAGCACGTAATGCTGCCTGAGGAAGCCTGGCAGTGAAAACACAATGTCCTGCACCATGCCTAAGTGCATGAAAACAATTCTTCCTCTGAAGCCTCTCTCTGCTCAATGGGCTTCCAGTAGCTGGCTGTTCTCAAGGTTTTTCTATATATACAGTATCCCTCGGATTCCATGGTTACTGAGTTGGGTAAAGCTCTTGGTACAGTAAGTTCTGACACAATGGAAATCCTTCATATTCCATCTATCGTGCCATTGGCGGTAACAACTTCCCAGAGCCCTGAATYTGTGCTTGTTAGTTTAATCACACACTTCATGACAGTGTGTTGCCGTTAGCACTTCTAGATAAGACTCATCTGTGGTGCACTCCAATGCACCATCATAGGTGTATTCACACGTCCAGCCTCAGTATCCCAGCCCCATTGCAAAGCACTTTTATTCCATGTGTAATTCAGTTAACTGGCTCTTGTAATGCATTGAGACGTTTTACAGAGGTGAGCCAACTCCCAAGACTAACTCTTCTCCTTGAGCACTGAAAAGAGAGCAGAGAACCAAGGAATCTCAAAGAAGAAATCTCACAAATGGAACAACAGATCCACTGTTTGTACCTTGCATTTCTTCATTGTCTTATGAAAGGGCCTGAGCAACCAGAACATTCTCTCCCCATGTTTCTCTCCTGACTGTGTTTTTGGTGACTATGGCACTCTTGGTTGAGACATTTTACAGAGGTGAGCCAACTCACAAGACGGACCCTTCTGTTCGAGCACTGAAAAGAGAGCAGGGAACAATCATTCCATTACAAAATCTCACACAAAGGAACAATGTCAGGTCCACTGTTCGCACCTTGCATTTCTTCAGCGTTCTGAAAGGGCCTGGGTAACAGTCTTTCTCTCCTAACTGGGTTTTTGTTTTTGAAGACTATSCTACTATTCATTGCCGTTATCCTCAGTTCCAGCTGCACTGTGGGRCTGGTGTCAGTTTGTGAGACTTTCATGTCGGGTATCACATAGAGATCAGTGGCAACCAGCAGGAGTTCTACCCTTTTATCCCGTTTCTGGCTTGTCCTTTGATTTCAACCAGCGGGCAGTGCACATTTGAAAGAATGGAGCCTAAACGCATAGCAAGCTTAGCCTAGTATGATGTAGTGGTCTTTTCTGTGCTGTTGTTGTGGATCGTTGCTTTACATATTGACAGCATAACATGATTCTCTCTCTTTTCATTTTACCTTGCTGTTTATAGTGCTGATGGAAAAATCATTGCTTCATATTTCCTMTGTTCCCCTTTTCTCTTCCCAGCTCCCTCCAGACTGAAAATGACGATGATGTGACAAACAAAACGTGGGTGTTGACTCCCAAAGTCTACGAGAGCGATGTCACCAACATCCTAAACAGCCTACTAGATGGCTACGATAACAAACTGCGACCAGATATAGGAGGTAGGTGTCATACCACTGCACATTGATTGGCCGCTGCTGCTATGGCCGCCCTCCCCAAAGACCAATCTCAATTTGCATCAACACCTTCGTCACAATCTATCTACATCAGTATTACAGGCCATGAATGATGAGCAGACACCATCATCACTGATAGCGTCATCACAGACAGCCYTCTCATTTCACTGAGCCCATTCAGTCTACAGGGCCATAGGCCCGCCCCAGTATGACTTGTGTAAAGGTTGGTGCAACAGAAACAACATTCTAGCATTATTATGCAGACACAGTGTGAGCTGTGAAACCTGGACGGCTGGTTATCCATCATGGGCCTATTAGCATCGTCTGTCCCTGCACTGCTGTTGGCCAAGTATAGAGCCAGTGAAGTAGCTTTCTCTCCCTTCACTTGGGCTGGCAGCTGGGGTCAGCTCCCATGTTCAGACAGAAAATGCATACAGCTACAATAGATTTACYGAGGCAGCCGCCACCATCTTACCATCAGACATGATCTGATGTTGCACCCTGTCATCTCCCAGACTGCCAGAGTTACACAGTGGGTATAATTAGCTAACAACTACGTAGRGTGCTACGTTGCACTGAAAACTGGGATTTGGATTCATTGCAGATTGTGGACAGTTCTTTTCAAGTCCATTGTGCAGCTCATTCAATTGTAATGCTGCTGCAGTCTATGTCTAGCAAAATAGCTAACAAGAGAGATATGTGGGAATTACATTTTAATTTCCTTGCATTATGATATCACAAGGACACAGGATGCAATGTTGTTATCTGCTTAAAAGGAAATGGTGTGCGTCATGGCATGCAGGTATAGACAAGTTATAATATGAAGCCAACCTGGAGCCAAAGGAAATGGTGTGCGTCATGGCATGCAGGTATAGACAAGTTATAATATGAAGCCAACCTGGAGCCAAAGGAAATGAGGACGTCCAAACGGCAGTTTGCTGCATTTGTTGTCTGGCTGTAGGTTTTACACACCATTGCACCTTTGAGTATTCCCATGATGAATGTAGCAGTTTGTTTATACGACTGCATTAATGTTATCATCCTCAAAAGTGGTCTGGGAATTCAGAAAGCCAAGCTATGTTTTTATTTAATTTGTATACAGTCATATTTACTCCTCGTCTCCTCTCTCGTCCTCTTCACGGTCTAACCATCTCGTCCCTCTCTCTCTCTCTCTCTCTCCTCCCCTCTGCTCTCTCGGTCTCTCCTCCAGTTTCCTCCTCCCTCTCTCGTCT
>NC_036863.1:4903656-4921943 GCF_002910315.2 Salvelinus sp. IW2-2015 | reverse complement strand
AGACATAAAAAGAGTGTATGATGCACATTCGATATTCTGTGTTTAGGTATTAGTCATGTCTATCTTATGTCAGGCTAAATAGCTTGTACCACTATAGCAGTTAGTTGTGGTCCGAGTGTAAAATGATGGCACCATGGAGCTGTCCATGTGCTGAAAACAGACTTTATGTACCCTGCACTAAATTCTCTCTGTCTTGTCTCTCTGTGGTGTCTCTCTGTGTGTGTGTCTCTTCTGTGTTGTGTGTGCCTTCTGTGTGTTGTGTGTCTCTCCTGTTCTCTCTCTGTCTCTCTCTCTCTCTCTTCTCTCTCTCCTTCTCTCTCTCTCCTCTCTCTCTCTTCTCTCTCTCTCTCCGTCTCTCTCTCTTCTCTCTCTCTCTCTCTCTCTCTCGCTCTCTCTCTCTTCTCTCTCTCTCTCTCTCTCTCTCTCTCTCTCTCTCTCTCTCTCTCTCTCCTCCTCTCTCTCTCTCTCTCTCTCTCTCTCTCTCTCTCTCTCTCTCTCTCTCTCTCTCTCTCTCTCTCTCTCTCTCTCTCTCTCTCTCTCTCTCTCTCTCTCTCTCTTCTCTTCTCTCAGCAGGAAATGTTATTATTATGTGGACATTTTGTTGAGGTTTTGATTTTTTTTTGTAAGAGACAATCATTTTAGGATCTACATCTGTCTGGCCTGAGACGAGCTCTGCTTTTCAAAGTATGGATGTGGTAAAGGCTTTGACACAACACAGACACTGCTTCTAGTTTATCTCCAATCACAAACTCGCTCACCTATAAAGGCATGTTACTAAGTAATTAGTCAGTGGACATAAACTGCCCCATTTAGTGAGTTCCGACTGCATAATCGGTGTCAAAAACATAGCATGATAAAAACAAAACTTAAAGACAGATTTAGTTCAATTGCCAGCTGGTAAATTGATTTCTTTGAAAAAACCTCATTAAAGAGAGAGAGACAGAGAGAGACACACACACACAGAGAGAGACACACACACAGAGAGAGACACACACACAGAGAGAGACACACACAGAGAGACAGAGACAGAGAGAATTTAGTGCAGGGTACATAAAGTCTGTTTTCAGCACCATGGACAGCTCCATGGTGCCATCATTTTACACTCGGACACACTAACTGCTATAGTGGTACAAGCTATTTAGCCCTGACATAAGATAGACATGACTAATACCTAAACACAGAATATCGAATGTGCATCATAACACTCGTTTTTTTCTTCTTTCAGTAAAACCAACCGTGATCCACACAGACATGTTTGTCAACAGTATTGGCCCAGTGAATGCTATCAATATGGTGAGTATATAGAGAGAGTCCCCTCTCAAATTACAATCTGCTGCTACTGCTTATTATTTATCCTATTGCCTAGTCACTTTATCCCTACCTATATTTACATACCTACCCCAATTATCTCGTAACCCTGCACATCGACTCGGTACCCCGTGTATATAGCCAAGGTATCGTTACTCACTGGGAGACTACATGGTTTTTGCTGTGAAGACCTATAGGGTGGATGAGTTAAGGCTGTTTGTGCAGTACTTTATATAGACAAGTTATCGTTACTCATTGTGTGTTTATTCCTTCTGTTATTATTGTTCTATTATTTCTCAAATTATTTTTTGATTTGAAATGTTTTGCATTGTTGGGAAGGGCCCCGTAAGTAAGCATTCCACTGTTAGTCTCCACCTGTTGTTTACCAAGCATGTGACACATACAGTTGGATTTAATTGATTTGATGTCTATCAGTAGCCGCCAATCATTGCATTYTTTCAGACATATTTTATTTACGTCATGGTTTGTTCATGTACATGCCAAGTTTGTTTTCAAAATAGATAGATACATTGAAAGCTGTAATGTTGATGAATTGCATTATGTAATGAATGGCATAATTGTGTTCTGATTGTGTTGCTTTCATGTCATGCCATGGATTGTTGCATAAATCAAACTTAAGATACCTTGCACAAGTTAATATCATAGCTTTTGTTTCATTGCCTTGGCTATGGTTGTCGGAAAGACATCCAGAATTCTATGGAGTAGGCCTATACAAACTTTATGGAATAAGCTACTCCAAGATGGTTGTTGCTATTTGTAGAGAGTACAGGAGTTACTGTAAGCTGGGCTGTAAATATAGGGCAGGGTGTGTAGGGTGAGATAAGTGGACTGCATTGCTTAGAGAGACTGCAACCACTGTGTCCCATTGTACTCCAGTTAAAATCCATGCTGAGGTTCCAATTCCATTGTTATTCAGCACAACAATCTCATCTCCACCATGGGCACGCGCCAAGCCACAGAGAAAATCTTAACACAAGCATGGCTCTGTTACTGTCATCGTGGGGTTTAAAGACAGTCACTCGTTTGATCTTCCTGTTCTTAATCACCTTGATCCTCCATAGCAACCAGCTCACATTTCTTAGTGTTTATGTATGTGTTTGCATGTGTGCGTTGTGTGTCTGTTTGTGTGTGAGTATACCTTTGTGTGTACGTGCAGGTCAAGACCATATTGATTGCCGTACATTCAGATGTAATCAGTGCTGGGTACGTTCACATGAAATCACATCATGGCTGTTGTTGAGGATTGTGGTGAAGATGCTAGCTTTTCTAAAGAGAAGAGGATTATGGGTCGGCTGATGATGCTGGAGTGTGTATCAAAGCATAAACAGTATAGAATGCAGGACTACTCACTTTGCCACAGCTTTAAGCAGCATCCATTTGGTGCAAGGCCTGCTTGGGTCGTAAGTTGAAATGTCCTGAAGAGACTAGCAAGATCCTGCTTTCTGGTCAGTAGTCATGGCGTTGGAGTTTAACCCGGAAGCTGTTGCTATAACAACATTTACAAATGCTTACCTGTGCATGCACAATTCCTATTCTGAACAGGAAGCAATCTAGCTACATTTATAATGGGAATCTGACTGGTAGCAGGAGGCTTACAGTATAGTATCCTCCAAACTGGTTTCAGTAGACTAAGGCTATGGAGGTAAAAGAGATACTAGATCAGTAGAAGTCTACGGGATGTTTGCAAATTTGGCCAAAACTGCATGTTTTAAAACTCCAGTTTTGGTCTTGATGTGTCAATGTACAGTATAGTTCATGTTCACAAATAAAATATTAATTGAATGATTGTTTTACCTTATTTAACCACGGAATCCCTAGTTTGACATAGGTTTTATGAAGTTTTATGAAGAGTTATGAAGTTTTAGGCAGCCTTTTTCCAACATACGGGTTATATGGAATCTGGTGCCGTGCTGTCGGCTTGTGGTCCCATGACTTGGGCAAGCCCCTGGCCATTTGATTAACAGCCAGCCATAAGCACCTGAAACAGTGCAATGTGCATTCTCTCATTCCTACGAGACAGACAGCCTACAGTAGTTGACCCGCTAGCTAGTTAGTAGTAAACACACATCTTCTCAAGAACAAAACATGTCACCCGAACAGGTAATGGAGCTACAGTGCATTCGAAAACTATTCAGACCCCTTGACTTGCCCCCCCCCCCAAAAAATACGTTACAGCCTTATTCTAAAATGGATTAAATATTTTTTTCCCTCATCAATCTACACACAATACCCCCAAAACAGGTTAGTCATTATTTCTGCAAATGTATAAAAAAATATATACAAT
The DNA here is from genome assembly GCF_002910315.2 of Salvelinus sp. IW2-2015. Taxonomy (NCBI): domain Eukaryota; kingdom Metazoa; phylum Chordata; class Actinopteri; order Salmoniformes; family Salmonidae; genus Salvelinus; species Salvelinus sp. IW2-2015. Next base: position 4,918,330 of record NC_036863.1, on the reverse strand, counting down.
ACCAGTCAAAAGTTTGGACACCTACTCATTCAAGTGTTTTTATTTGTACTATTTTCTACATTGTAGAATAATAGTGAAGACATCAAAACTATGAAATAACACATATGGAATCATGTAGTAACCCAAAAAGTGTTAAACAAATCAAAATATATTTTAGATTTTAGATTCTTCAAAGGAGCCACCCTTTGCCTTGATGACAGCTTTGAACAATTGGCATTCTCTCAACCAGCTTCACATGGAATGTTTTTTCAACAGTCTTGAAGGAGTTCCCACATATGCTGAGCACTTGTTGGCTGCTTTTCCTTCACTCTGTGGTCCAACTCATCCCAAACATTCTCAGTAGGGTTCAGGTTGGGTGATTGTGGAGGCCAGGTCATCTGATGCAGCACTCCATCACTCTCCTTCTTGGTCAAATAGCTCTTACACAGCCTGGARGTGTGTTGGGTCATTGTCCTGTTRAAAAACAAATGATAGTCCCACTCAGCGCAAACCAGATGGGATGGCGTATCRMTGCAAAATRCTATGGTAGCCATGCCGGTTAAGTGTGCCTTGAATTCTAAATAAATCAGACAGTGTCACCAGCAAAGCACCCCCACACCATCACACCACCTCCTCCGTGCTTCACGGTGGGAACCACACCTGCGGAGATAATCCGTTCACCTACTCTGCGTCTCACAAAGACACTGCAATTGGAAGACCAAAAAATGTGGACTCATCAGACCAAAGGACAGATTTCCACTGGTCTAATGTCCGTTGCTCGTGTTTCTTGGCCCAAGCAAGTCTCTTCTTATTATTGTGTTGTCATGCGTTTCTGCCTTGCTATGTTGTTGTCTTAGGTCTCTCTTTATGTAGTGTTGTGTTGTCTCTCTTGTTGTGATGTGTGTTTTGTCCTATATTTATATTGTATTTATYTTTTGGTAGGCCGTCATTGTAAATAAGAATTTGTTCTAAACTGACTTGCCTACTTAAATAAGGGTTAAATTAAAAAAATTATGCTGCCACCATGCTTCACAGTAGGGATGTTGCCAGGTTTCCTCCAGACGTGATGCTTCGCATTCAGGCCGAAGAGTTCAATCTTGGTTTCATCAGACCAGAGAATCTTGTTTCTCATGGTCTGAGAGTCTTTAGGTGCCTTTTGGCAAACTCCAAGAAGGCTGTCAAGTGCCTTTTACTGAGGAGTGGCATCCGTCTGACCACTCTACCATAAAGGCCTGATTGGTGGAGTGCTGCTGAGATGGTTGTCCTTCTGGAAGGTTCTCCCATCTCCACAGAGGAACTCTGGAGCTCTGTCAGTGTGACCATCGGTTTCTTGGTCACCTCGCTGAACAAGRCCCTTCTCCCCCGATWGCTCAGTTTAGCCRGGCGGCCAGCTCTAGGAAKAGTYTTGGKGGTTCYAAACTTCTTCCATTTAAGAATGATGGAGRCCACTGTGTTTTTGGGGAACTTCAATGCTGCGAAAATGTTTTGGTACCCTTCCCCAGATCTCTGCCTCTACAAAATCCTGTCTCGGAACTCTAAGGACAGTTCCTTCGACCTCATGGCTTGGTTTTTTTCTCTGACATGCACTGTCAACTGTGGGACCKTATATWGAYRGGTGTGTGCCTTTCTAAATCATGTCCAATMAATKKAATTTATCACAGGTGGACTCCAATCAAGTTGTAGAAACATCTCAAGGATGATCAATGGAAACAGGATGCACCTGAGCTAAATGTTGAGTCTTGTAGCAAAGCTTCTGAATACTTATGTAAATAAGGTATTCCATTTATTTATTTATTTTTTATAAATTTGCAACAGTTAAAAAAAAAAAGAGTTTTCACCTTGTCATTACGGGTTATTGTGTGGAGATTGATGAGGAAAAACTATTCTTTAATCCATTTTAGAAATAGACTGTAASGTAAACATTTTTGGAAAAGTAAAGGGGTCTGAATACTTTCCGAATGACCTGTATATAGTCTATGCATAATATGTCTTTATTAAAGGTCGCTGGTTCGAATCCTGAGCCGACTAGGTTACAAATCTGTCATTGTGCCCTTGAGCAAGGCACTCAACCTTAGTTGCTCCTGTATGTCACTCTGGATACGCGCGTCTGCTAAATGACTTAAATGTAAATGTTTTACGTGTTGTTGTTTTTTATTGCGAAAGCCCATTATCTCAGAGACAGATCAGACTGGGGTGGAATGGGATGGACCCCTCTACTGTGTTGAGAAACAAAGGTGGGATAGGCAGTACATTTCAGCTCCCGCTTGGAAGGCCCAAATTAAAAGGCCAAGAGAGCCATGTCATTGAATTTGGGCTGTCCGTTTAAAAATGACACTAACAGCCAATTGAACTGGCATGAATGTCTGCGGGTAACAGGGTTGCTTTTTATTTCGTTCATGACTCTTTGTTATGGATTTGGGCTTTACTGTTAGTCATTATCTTTTCTACAATGCTTAGCCTATGTCCTCTCGCACACAAATCCACACATTTTTCTCTCTCTCTCTCTTTCTTTCTCTCTCTCTCTCTCCTATTCTCTCTTTCACTTTCCCTCTTTTTCTTCCTTCCTTGCTCTCTCTCTCTCTCACTCAAACACACACATGACCACACACACATACACTCCTCTCTCCTTTCTCCAGTGCTCTATTGAATAGCCTTCATATATATTTCCTAGGCCTGTTGAATGGGAGACAGAGAGCACTGCAGGAAGGGTTTTGTCAGAGTGAGAGCAAAGTGCTTCCCAGGGAGGTTATGAGGTTAGATAATGCCTCTGCTAAACAAGGGAAGCCAYTAATTGCCCCGTTAAACATTTCATTTTCAGGTTGAGGGGCTCAAGGTGGCCCAGTGCAGCTGCATTCTTTAATAGGAACAAAGGATTCATGGCCTGAAAGGAAGCCATTTTGCTTTGAGAAAATGCTCTGCCAATGTATCCCAGACAGCAGTTTTACCATGTAGTTGTAAAACTGCCCTCAGTTTAAACGGGTTCGGTGGAACATGGAGAGTGATTTGTATTCAACGTTCTGGAGGACACTCGTTCCTGTTTAGGGTCTCAGGGTGTTCTACAGTAGTTTTTATTCATTGTTTAATTTCAACACAGAATTTAACGTGTATTTACACTACCGTTCTAAAGTTTGTGGTCACTTAGACATTTCYTTGTTTTTGAAAGAAAATCACATTTTTGTCCATTAAAATAACATCAAATTGATCAGAAATACAGTGTAGACATTGTTAATTTTGTAAATGACTATTGTAGCTGGAAACGGCTGATTTTGAATGGAATATCTATATAGGCATACACAGGCCCATTATCAGCAACCATAACTCATGTGTTCCAATGGCACATTGTGTTTGCTAATCCAAGTTTATMATTTTAAAAGGCTAATTGATCATTAGAAAACCCTTTTGCAATTATGTTAGCACACCTGAAAACGTCTGTGCTTATTAAAGAAGCAATAAAACTGGCCTTCTTTAGACTAGTTGAGTATCTGGAGCATCAGCATTTGCGGGTTCGATTACAGGCTCAAAATGCCCAGAAACAAAGACCTTTCTTCTGAAACTCGTCAGTCTATTCTTGTTCTGAGAAATGAAGGCTATTCCATGAGAGAAATTGCCACTGAAGATCTCGTACAACGCTGTGTACTACTCCCTTCACAGAACAGCGCAAACTGGCTCTAACCAGAATAGAAAGAGGAGTGGGAGGTTCCGGTGCACAACTGAGCAAGAGGACAAGTACATTAGAGTGTCTAGTTTGAGAAACCAACGCCTCACAAGTCCTCAACTGGCAGCTTCATTAAATAGTACCCGCAAAACACCAGTCTCAACGTCAACAGTGAAGATTTTTATGATTTTTATATGATTTTTAATTCAGCGATTTTAGATGTGTATAATATTTATATATTGTTGCAAAATGCTATATATCCATTGTTTAGCTGGAATGCATTGTTCGTATCCTGTATATTTGACTGTGATATGTAGTTCTCTCACCTAGCTATCTTAAGATGAATTCACTTACTGTAAGGCGCTCTGAATAAGAACATCTGCTAAATGACTAWAATGTCAAATGTAAATGTTTTACGTACAGATCTCATATGTAGCATTTGTACAGTTCTTTATTAAAATGTAGTTATGTGTTACATTTGATTGTGTAAAACCTAGCAGTACTACTTATTTYTCTGAGAGTGAGTATTRTTAACCCATTATTAATTTCTCTGAAATTAAACCATCAAGTGATTTTAAACAAATACATTGCTGTCATTGAACAACCTCATGCCATGATTAGATAGTGGAAATAACACACCAATCTCTTTCATAATTTATTGAATAACCAACATTTCTGAAAACAGATACAGTCAGGTCCATTAGTATTTGGACAGTGACACAATTTGCATAACTTTGTCTCTGTACGCCACCACAATGGATTTGAAAGGAAACAATCAACATGTGCTTTAAGTGTATACTTTCATCTTTAATTTAAGAGTTTTGTCAAAATTATTGTATGAACCGTGTAGGAATTACAACCTTTTTTATACATAGCCCCCCAAYTTTAGGGGCTCAAAAGTWATTGGACAAACTAACATAATCATAAATGAAATTGTGAGTTGTAATACTTGGTTGCAAATCATTTACAGTCAATGACTGCCTGAAGTCTRGAACCCATAGACATCACCAGATGCTGGGTTTCYTCCCTGGTGATGCTCTGCCAGGCCTTTACTGCAGCTGTCTTCAGTTCCTGCTTGTAYTTGGGGCGTTTTATCTTCAGTTTTGCCTTCAGCAAGTGAAATGCATGCTCATTTGGATTCAGATCATGTGATTGACTTGGTCATTGCAGAACATTCCACTTCTTTGCCTTAAAGTCTTGGGTTGCTTTCGCAGTATGCTTCGGSTCATTGTCCATCTGCACTGTGAAGKGCCGTCMAATGAGTTTTGAAGCATTTGGCTGAATCTGAGCAAGTAATATAGCCCTAAACACATCAGAATTCATTCTGCTGCTTTTGTCAGCAGTCACATTACAATAAATACAAGGGAAACAGTTCCATTGGCAGCCATACTGTACATGCCCACGCCATAACACTACCTCCACCATGCTTCACAGATGAGGTGGTATGCTTCAGATCATGAGCAATTCCTTCCCTTCTCCATACTCTTCTCTTGCCATCACTCTGGTACAAGTTGATCCTTGTCTCATCTGTTTTTGAAGCGTATTAATAGTTTACATCTTGTGGTAAACCCTCTGTATTTACTCTGGTGAAGTCTTCTCTTGATTGTTGACTTCGACACAGATACGCCTACCTCCTGGAGGGTGTTCTTGATCTGGCCAACTGTTGCAAAGGGGTTTTTCTTCACCAGCAAAATAATCTGTCGTCCACCACAGTTGTTTTCCGTTGTCTTCCGGGCCTGTTGGTGTTCCTGAGCTCACCAGTGTGTTCTTTCTTTTTAATGTACCAAATAGTTGATTTGGCCACACCTAATGTTTTTACTATCTCTCTGATGGGTTTGTTTGGATTTTTCAGCCTAATGATGGCTTGCTTCACTGGCAGTGACAGCTCTTTGGACTTCATATTGAGGGTTAACAGTAACAGATTCCAAATGCAAATGCCACACTTGAAATCAACTCTAGACCTTTTATCTGCTTACTTGTAAATTAACTAATGAGTGAATAACACACACCTGACAATGGAACAGCTGAGCAGCCAATTGTCCAACTACTTTTGGTCCCTTTAATGTACCTCCCTTTAAGGGGGTACCACATATAATACATGCTGCAATTCCTACACCGTTCACCTGATTTGGATGTAAATACCCTTAAATTAAAGCTGAACGTCTGAACTTTCAGCTCATATTCATTATTTAATTTCAACTCCAATATGCTGTGGTAGACAGCTAAAATAATAATAACTTGGTCAATGTCCAAATATTTATGGACCTGATTAGGGTTGCAAAGGGTTGGAAACTTTCCGGTAAGTTTCTGGAAATTTTCCATGGGAAGTTAAGCCCTGGACTTTGGGGAATTTTGCTTAAATTCATGTAAAAAGTTAGCTTATAACGGTGAACCTTTTTTTGTGGGATACACATCAGGCAATTCTAGGTCTTGTGGCATGTTTTGGTTAAAATATCCCCAATTCAATGGAATTGCAACCCTCTGCATGCACAGTGCATTCTTCCATCACATGTGCAGTGCCCTCTTCCATGTACAGCTGATTCTCAAGATCTTGCACACTGAGATACTATTGAGCCCACACTACTACACTGTCTGAGTCAAGGACTACATGCTTTCTGGTAAGTTTTGATTACAATACTTGTTGGGGTGAATATATTTTATATGACATACATGATTGTTTTGTTAACTAGTAAATAGTAGCCTACAGCAAAGTGTGTTTAAATCATTTCTAACTTGTTAGCAATTTCTGCTAGTCAGTTTTTGCTACCATGTGGGTTTTAGGTTGYTTGAGCCTGCTAACTGAGGAGTGTTAATTCACCTGTTTCCATACATGTTTCATTTTAAGAAATGTATTTTACAAAGGAGTTGTTTAATCTAACTGCTTAACTATTTATCTGTACATGGAATTATATTTGGGGTTTTTCTACAAATTGTTTTCTAATCTTTCCAGGAAAATGCCACAGGCACTATCTGATGTGTGGAGACATTTCACTGCAGCTAATGTAGAAGGAAAAGCTGTGTACATTTGCAAATACTGTGCCAAATCATATGTGAAGAATGCAACAAAGATGCAGAATCATCCAGCAAAGTGCATAAAGTTCCCTCAGCGCTCACAACAAGCAACCTCTAACAAAAGTCCCTCTACTTCAWTTCGAGGTGAAAATGATAGCAACAGCTCATGGTCCTCCTGGAATCAGAAGTTTTCTTTACTCAATGGAGGAACGTAGTCAGAGAAATTCTGATTAATGTCTTGCTCAAGCTGTGTATGCAACTGGTTCACCTCTGATGCTCACAGGCAATGTGTATTGGAAGAGATTTTCTGAATGTTCTTTGCCCAGCATACACCCCTCCAACCAGACAGGCTTTATCTACTCATTTGCTGGATGCAGAGTTCAACAGAGTTCAAGTGAAGGTCAAGAAAATCATAGAGAAAGCAGACTGTATTGCAATCATCTCTGATGGGTGGTCGAATGTTCGTGGGCAAGGAATAGTTAACTACATCATCTACATCTCCACCCCTCAACCAGTATTCTATAAGAGCACAGACACAAGGGACAACAGACACACCGGTCTCTACATTGCAGATGAGCTGAAGGCAGTCATCAATGACCTTGGACAGAAGGTATTTGCACTTGTGACAGACATTGCTGCGAACATGAAGGCTGCTTGGTCTAAAGTGGAGGAGTCCTACCCTCACAACACACCCATTGGCTGTGCTGCCCATGCATTGAATCTGCTCCTCAAGGACATCATGGCACTGAAAACAATGGATATACTCTACAAGAGAGCCAAGGAAATGATTAGGTATGTGAAGGGTMATCAAGTTATAGCAGCAATCTACCTCACCAAGCAAAGTGAGAAGAATAAGAGCACCACATTGAAGCTGCCCAGCAACACCCGTTGGGGTGGTGTTGTCATCATRTTTGACAGTCTCCTAGAGGGGAAAGAGTCTCTCCAAGAAATGGCCATATCACAGTCTGCCTATATGGACAGCCCCATCAAGATGATCCTCCTGGATGATKTATTTTGGAAGAGAGTGGTAAGCAGCCTGAAACCTATAGTAGTAGCCATTGCACGGATTGAGGGAGACAATGCCATCCTGTCTGATGTTCAGACTCTGCTTGCAGATGTAAGAGAAGAAACCCGTACTGCCCTGTCCACTTCACTGTTGCTCCAAGCAGAGGAAACTGCAGTTCTGAAATACATCACAAAGCGTGAAGACTTCTGCCTGAAGCCCATACACGCGGCAGCGTACATGTTGGACCCAAAGTATGCTGGCAAGAGCATCCTGTCTGGTGAAGTGCATCAACAAGGCCTATGGTGTCATCACTACCGTGTTTCGCACCTTGGCCTGGATGAGGGCAAGGTTCTTGGCAGTCTGGCGAAGTACATTTCCAAGCAAGGGCTTTGGGATGGAGATGCAATATGGCAGTCGTGCCAACATATCTCATCASCCACCTGGTGGAAGGGACTTTGTGGATCTGAGGCTTTCCCCTGTTGCCTCCATCATCCTCCAAATCCCACCAACATCTGCCGCCTTAGAGCACAACTGGTCATTGTTTGGGAACACACACACCAAAGCACGCAACAGGCTGACCGATACAAGGGTTGAAATATTGGTGGCCATCAGGGCAAATTTGAGGCTTCTTGAGCCTGACAACCAGCCATCCTCAACAAGGTTGGAAAGTGACAGTGAAGATGAGGCCTCAATCTAATGTTCAAGAGGTGGACATTGAGGAGATCCAGGGAGAAGACATGGAAGCCTGAGAGGAAGACAACCATAGCTTTAGTTTCTAGACTATMATTTTACAGATGTATGTAGAAAACGTTTTTGCGAGATGCGATGGATCATTGGGGATCATTAAATATACTCATTTTTTTTGTTCATTGAAATCATTCCATGCTAAGAGTCAACTCATTTAATTAAATTTCAATTCGTAACTAAATTGTTGGAAATTATATTGGAAGGATTTAATAATTTGCAATTATGTCTACTTATGATAAAGTTAAAGGTTAATGTTTCTTTTTCCATATGATATGGTAAATATATCCAATGYAAAAAACATCTACATTTAAATGGTAATAATATTAATTTGCATATATTTCCGTTAATTCCCATATGTCACCGTTAATTCCCATATATTCCCGTTAATTCCCACGGAAAGTTTCCACCTCTGAATATTCCCTATGATGTGTAACCCTAGACCTGACTGTATATAGCATTTTGGAATGAAACTTCCAAAGATGACTATGGATGGAATCAACTCAACTGCCATAGTGATAGGCAATTAGGCAGTGTTTATTTACTACTGCCTGTGTATACACTTCTTATTCTGAAAACAGGATGCATATACCTGTGAGTGGGGTCTAGCTAGTAATATTAGGTTCCTACAGTAGTAAAAAACATTCTCTGATCCCCGCACATTGACTCGGTACCGGTACCCCCCGAATATAGCCTCGTTACTGTTATTTTATTTTTGGTATTTAATTATTTGTTTATTTCTTTTCAACTTTTTTTTATTTCTTAACACTTATTTTTCTTAACTGCATTGTTGGTTAAGGGCTTGTAAGTAAGAATTTCACAGTAAGGTCTACACCTGTTTTGTTCGGCGCATGTGACAAATAAAATTTGATTTGATTTGACCTTGTATAATACCGCACYGCGGGTTTAATAGAATCAAGCCTGTTTTTTTCCCCTCCGCAGGAGTACACCATCGACATATTTTTTGCCCAGACGTGGTATGACCGGAGGTTGAAGTTCAACAGTACCATGAAGGTCTTGCGTCTCAACAGCAACATGGTGGGCAAGATCTGGATCCCCGACACCTTCTTCCGCAACTCTAAGAAGGCCGACGCCCACTGGATCACCACACCCAATCGTATGCTCCGGATCTGGAACGACGGACGGATACTCTACACACTGCGGTGAGATGTTGTCCAATGAAGAAGCACCACTGGGAGACACTGACACAAATGAGGAAACAGACGGTCTCCAGTTGACTGTATTTGACAGGCGGTAGTTGATTGAGCTTGACTGATTGCGCTTCAGACCACATTAATCATCCTAATTTGGTGCCTCTGGTTAAGAAAGAAGAGTAGCTTCAGCCTGGCTAGCTAGCTAACTCTCYCTCACACTGTCTAATGAGAAGATGAACTTTGGTGGACTGGACTCCTCAACCCAGCAGTGATTGATGTTCTCCCAGAATGCAACCACAGTTCATTAATTAATTAGGGAACTCCAATCTCACCAATGACTAATTTATAATTTAAWWWWWWKTTTTATTTTTWTTATTTAACCTTTATTTAACTAGGCAAGTCAGTTAAGAACAAATTCTTATTTACAATGATGGCCTAGGAACAGTGGGTTAATTGCCTTGTTCAGGGGCAGRACGACAGATTTTTACCTTGTCAGCTCATGGATTCAATCTAGCAACCTTTCGGTTACTGACCCAACGCTCTAAGTCCACTGACCAATAGAAATCAGACAGGATAGTTACAGAACAGAATACGTTATATGCTTTGTTGACAACCCCGACCAGCACAGCAGATGCAAACTGTGTTTTTCTGTTTGTAGGTTGACTATTGATGCCGAGTGCCAGCTTAAACTGAACAACTTCCCAATGGATGAGCACTCCTGTCCGCTGGAGTTTTCCAGCTGTAAGTCTTGCCATGTGCTCTCTACTACCCCACCATCACTCTCACTCTTGTCTCTCTCGCTCACACACTCTCTCTCTCTCCATGGCCTCCACATGCCACTCTCTCTCTCTCTCCATGGCCTCCACATGCCACTCTCTCTCTCTCTCCATGGCCTCCACATGCCACTTTGAGGAGATCCCGGGAGAAGACATGGAAGCATGAGAGGAAGACAACCATAGCTTAGTTTCTAACTATCATTTTACAGATGTATGTAGAAAACGTTTTGCGAGATGCGATGGATCATTGGGATCATTAAATATACTCATTTTTTTGTTCATTGAAATCATTCCATGCTAAGAGTCAACTCATTTAATTAAATTTCAATTCGTAACTAAATTGTTTAAAAAAATTATATATTGGAAGGATTTAATAATTTGCAATTATGTCTACTTATGATAAAGTTAAAGGTTAAGTGTCTTTTTCCATATGATATGGTAAATATATCCAATGTAAAAAAACATCTACATTTAAATGGTAAAATATTAATTTGCATATATTTCCGTTAATTCCCATATGTCACCGTTAATTCCCATATATTCCGTTAATTCCCACGGAAAGTTTCCACCTCTGAATATTCCCTATGATGTGTAACCCTAGACCTGACTGTATATAGCATTTTGGAATGAAACTTCCAAAGATGACTATGGATGGAATCAACTCAACTGCCATAGTGATAGGCAATTAGGCAGTGTTATTACTACTGCCTGTGGTATACACTTCTTATTCTGAAAACAGGATGCATATACCTGTGAGTGGGGTCTAGCTAGTAATATAGGTTCCTACAGTAGTAAAAACATTCTCTGATCCCCGCACATTGACTCCAGTACCGGTACCCCCCGAATATAGCCTCGTTACTGTTATTTTATTTTGGTATTTAATTATTTGTTATTTCTTTTCAACTTTTTTTATTTCTTAACACTTATTTTTCTTAACTGCATTGTTGGTTAACCTCTAACGAGCCTCTACCCGGTCCGGAGCACCCCCACCCCCCCACACACTGATTAGCATAGCTAGCATAGCTCACAAGTAGATAGTAGCATCTAAATATCATTAAATCACAAGTCCAAGACACCAGATGAAAGATACAGACTTGTGAATAAAGCCACCATTTCAGATTTTTAAATGTGTTACAGGGAAGACAAAATATGTAAATCTATTAGCTACACGTAGCAAAATACACCACTATTCAACTCCATCATTTCTACTCCTTCAGTGCTATCACCAATTCGGCTCAACTAAGATATTGAATCCACTAACAAGAAAAAACCTCTTCAGATGACAGTCTGATAACATATTCATGGTATAGGATAGTTTTTGTTAAAAAAAAGTGCATATTTCAGGGGAAAATCACAGTTTACAATTGCACCGACCATCACAAATCGACTAGAATTACTAGATAGAGCAACGTGTATGACCAATTTACTCATCATAAAACATTTCATAAAATAGACAAAGCATAGCAATGGAAAGACCCAGTTCTTGTGATTTCAGACCATATTTCAGATTTTCTAAGCGTTTTTCAGCGAAAACACAATAAATCGATAAGTTAGCATACCACATGTGCAAACGTTACCAGAGCATCGATTCCAGCCAAAGAGCGCTATAACGTAATCACCGCCAAAAATATATTAATTTTTCACTAACCTTCTCAGAATTCTTCCGATGACACTCCTGTAACATCATTTTACAATATACATATACAGTTTGTTCGAAAAGGTGCCATATTTAGCCATACAAAACCGTGGTTACACAATAAAAATACAGGAAATCAAGCCTCAATATGTCTGACGTCATCTATCAGAGTGATCTAGTGTTAATTGAAAGCTAATCATATACTTGACTAAAAAATACAGGGTTGACAGGAATCGAAAGACAAATTAGTTCTTAATGCAACCGCTGATTTACATTTTTAAAATATCCTTACTTTTCAATACAGGGTTCGCCAATGAAGCTATACCAAACAAAATGGCGAAATATGCGTTTAAAAATTTCGACAGAAACACGATTTATCATATTAAATATTGCTTACTTTGAGCTGTTCTTCCATCAGATTCTTGGGCAATGTATCCTTTATGTTATAAACGTCTTTTGGTCGATAGATGTCCTCTGTCCTTCGAAATGTCCACCACCAACGACCGACACCCCAAAACGTGTCCAAAGTTTCAGAGTGCACACAAATAAATTCCTCAAAATCGCACTAAACGGATATAAATGCTATAAAACCGTTCAAATAACTACATTAGATGTTTTTAACAAACTATAACGACTGAAAACATGACCGGAGAAATATTGCTGGTAGACAACGATTTGGAACGAGGCAAGTCCGATGGCCTTCACGCTTCAGGCGCACGACGAGAAAGGCGGTCCCTATACATTTTGTGGTTTTATAATGGCGGGATTGTGCAATAGACTTCATTCAAAACGTGATGACGTACAGACACCCAGAGGAAGACGTAGGCAGTGTCGGTTTCTTCATAGCATTCACTGTCGCCTTAAAAACAGACTCCAGATCAGGGGTAAAAATTTCTGAAATCTGAACCCTGTCATGAAAGTGCTGTAGAAATTGTTCTGTACCACTCAGAGACAAAATTCCAACTTCTATAGAAACTAGAAGGTGTTTTCTATCCAATAATAACAATAATATGCATATTGTACGATCAAGAATTTAGCACGAGGCAGTTTAATTTGGAGACCCAAATATGCTAATGCGGAACAGCACCCCCTATAGTTCCAAGAAGTTAAGGGCTTGTAAGTAAGAATTTCACAGTAAGGTCTACACCTGTTTTGTTCGGCGCATGTGACAAATAAAATTTGATTTGATTTGACCTTGTATAATACCGCACTGCGGGTTTAATAGAATCAAGCCTGTTTTTTCCCCTCCGCAGGAGTACACCATCGACATATTTTGCCCAGACGTGGTATGACCGGAGGTTGAAGTTCAACAAGTACCATGAAGGTCTTGCGTCTCAACAGCAACATGGTGGGCAAGATCTGGATCCCCGACACCTTCTTCCGGAACTCTAAGAAGGCCGACGCCCACTGGATCACCACACCCAATCGTATGCTCCGGATCTGGAACGACGGACGGATACTCTACACACTGCGGTGAGATGTTGTCCAATGAAGAAGCACCACTGGGAGACACGACACAAATGAGGAAACAGACGGTCTCCAGTTGACTGTATTTACAGGCGGTAGTTGATTGAGCTGACTGATTGCGCTTCAGACCACATTAACATCCTAATTTGGTGCCTCTGTTAAGAAAGAAGAGTAGCTTCAGCCTGGCTAGCTAGCTAACTCTCTCTCACACTGTCTAATGAGAAGATGAACTTTGGTGGACTGGACTCCTCAACCCAGCAGTGATTGATGTTCTCCCAGAATGCAACCACAGTTCATTAATTAATTAGGGAACTCCAATCTCACCAATGACTAATTTATAATTTAAAAAAATGTTTTATTTTTTTTTATTTAACCTTATTTAACTAGGCAAGTCAGTTAAGAACAAATTCTTATTTACAATGATGGCCTAGGAACAGTGGGTTAATTGCCTTGTTCAGGGGCAGAACGACAGATTTTTACCCTGTTCAGCTCATGGATTCAATCTAGCAACCTTTCGGTTACTGACCCAACGCTCTAAGTCCACTGACCAATAGAAATCAGACGGGATAGTTACAGAACAGAATACGTTATATGCTTTGTTGACAACCCCGACCAGCACAGCAGATGCAAACTGTGTTTTCTGTTTGTAGGTTGACTATTGATGCCGAGTGCCAGCTTAAACTGAACAACTTCCCAATGGATGAGCACTCCTGTCCGCTGGAGTTTTCCAGCTGTAAGTCTTGCCATGTGCTCTCTACTACCCCACCATCACTCTCACTCTTGTCTTCTCTCCGCTCACACACTCGTCTCTCTCTCCATGGCCTCCACATGCCACTCTCTCTCTCTCTCCATGGCCTCCACATGCCACTCTCTCTCTCTCTCCATGGCCTCCACATGCCACTTTCTCCTCTCTCCATGGCCTCCACATGCCACTCTCTCTCTCTCTCCATGGCCTCCACATGCCACTTTCTCTCTCTCTCCATGGCCTCCACATGCCACTTTCTCCCTCTCTCCATGGCCTCCACATAGCCACTTTCTCTCTCTCCATGGCCTCCACATGCCACTTTCTCTCTCTCTCCATGGCCTCCACATGCCACTTTCTCTCTCTCCAGTGCCTCCACATGCCACTTTCTCTCTCTCTCCATGGCCTCCACATGCCACTTTCTCTCTCTCTCCATGGCTCCCACATGCCACTTTCTCTCTCTCTCCATTGGCCTTCCACAAGCCACTTTCTCTACTATCCAT
>NC_036863.1:4853256-4901966 GCF_002910315.2 Salvelinus sp. IW2-2015 | reverse complement strand
TTCTCATTCCTGTCCATCACTCCTTGGCTCCACTCCTTCCCTCTCTCTCCATGGCCTCCACATGCCACTTTCTCTCTCTCTCATGGCCTCCACATGCCACTTTTTCTCTCTCCATGGCCTCCACATGCCACTTTCTCTCTCTCTCCATGGCCTCCACATTCCACTTTCTCTCTCTCTCCATGGCCTCCACATGCCACTTTCCTCTCTCTCTTCCATGGCCTCCACAAGCCACTTTCTCTCTATCCATGGCTCCACATGCCACTTTCTCTTCTCCCATGGCCTCCACATGCCACTTTCTTCTCTCTCCATGGCCTCCACATGCCACTTTCTCTCTCTCTCCATGGCCTCCACATGCCACTTTCTCTCTCTCTCCATGGCCTCCACATGCCACTTTCTCTCTCCTCTCCATGGCCTCCACATGCCTACTTCCAACAGCAGTGGCAGCCAAGAACAAGCACTATACCATGAAGACATCAGCACAGTGCACAACATGCTGCTGTGTTTTTAGAGCTTTTCTATTGTAGAAGAGGGAAAAGTAGAGAAAGCAGTAAGAGGGGAGAAGCAGTTCCATGGCCTCCACATGCCACTTTCTCTCTCTCCATGGCCTCCACATGCCACTTTCTCTCTCTCCATGGCCTCCACATGCCACTTTCTCTCTCTCTCCATGGCCTCCACATGCCACTTTCTCTCTCTCTCCATGGCCTCCACATGCCACTTTCTCTCTCTCTCCATGGCCTCCACATGCCTACTTCCAACAGCAGTGGCAGCCAAGAACAAGCACTATACCATGAAGACATCAGCACAGTGCACAACATGCTGCTGTGTTTTTAGAGCTTTTCTATTGTGAAAGAGGGAAAAAGTAGAGAAAGCAGTAAGAGGGGAGAAGCAGTACAATGAAAGAGGGAGTATAACATTCACTTCCAAACCTACAGTAACCAGACAGGGTTGGTGAGAGAGACCAGTACAGTTACCAGACAGGGTTGGTGAGAGAGACCAGTACAGTAACCAGACAGGGTTGGTGAGAGAGACCAGTACAGTAACCAGACAGGGTTGGTGAGAGAGACCAGTACAGTAACCAGACAGACAGGGTCTGTTACAGGATATCTGTGGCAGGATATCTGTTACAGGATATCTGTTGCAGGATATCTGTGGCAGGATATATGTGGCAGGATATCTGTTGCAGGATATCTGTTACAGGATATGTGGCAGGATATCTGTTGCAGGATATCTGTTGCAGGATATCTGTTGCAGGATATCTGTTACAGGATATCTGTTGCAGGATATCTGTGGGCTATTCAACTAAGAAGCCCATTACAGCTTGCACTTGGGAAAGCTAATGTGCATTAAACCACCCCATTTAGTGTGATGTAGGCCTGTACATGGTAGTGTTCTTCTCTGCACAAAAATCAACAGAGACTTGACTGAAGGTCAGTCGTTATCAGACTTTATTAGTGTCCAGTCACTATTTAGGATTGCTCCTTACAATGTTCCTGAATATTGGTTATGTCCACATTAAAGTCACCCTAAACCTAATTACCATTGGAGTGGAACAGATGTACATAGCGTTACACATCACCTGTTTAACACGTTTTAATATTAGATGGATTCAGTCATAGACCACCACAGGTAGTCATTTCCCGAGCTAACTGTCTCTCCACCCTCCCTCTGTGCAGATGGCTACCCCAGAGAGGAGATAGTATACAAGTGGAAGAGGAGCTCCGTGGAGGTGGGAGACATCCGCTCCTGGAGGCTCTACCAGTTCTCCTTCGTTGGCCTGAGGAATACCAGCGAGATCGTCAGGACTGTGTCAGGTAAGTCTTWCTTTTTCTTTCTCTCWCTTTTTCTCTGTTTCTCTGTCTTTGTCTCTCTCTCTCTGAGCTTCCCTATTCTGAATGTGGTTTACTCAAGGAGGCCCCTCCCCCTTTTCCATAACCCCCCTTCTGCTTTCTGGCACTTGCACACACCCTGGTGAATTAAAAGACTATGTGCCTAATACATAACAGAGGAAAACATATGCATTATGCATGCACACATTTTTGGTTGGATTCCAAAGCAGGAAATGAATTTGTCTCCTGAGGAAAATGGCTCTGCAGTGGAGCTAGTACCAGAGGCTGTTCGGAGTTGAATGTTTATAATGTGTGGTGGTGTGTCAGGAGCCTTGTATGGAAATGCATGAATTTGTTGGGAAGTCACTGTGATATTCTCTGGCCTACAGCCTGACAGGGAGCTTTATCTTTGGCCTGCACACAATATAAGGTCATTAACACATCTGGGTTTGCAAGGGAAGTGGCTGAAGTCTCCTCTAGGGGAAAATAATGTATGTAAAACTAAAGGCCAACATATAAATCACAGTGTTTAATCAGTCAAGAAGATATACTGCCATTTAAGCAGTTATTTCCCCTAACTGGCAGTTACAGAAGAAGTGCTAACCAGAGGAAACATTATCAGTTCCCATTGTCATAAATGTGGCAAGAGTCTTTTTGGCTTCTGGAGGGAGAGCGTGCAAATTAAGAAAGATCTTAAAAAGATACTACTTTTATTTAGGTTATTCGCTTAAATGGATATTGATCGCGCAGAATGGATCTTTGTTGGCTACATTCCATCAGTTTAAGACAATCCCCCTGGCCTAAAGAAACAGAAATTATTCTATCAGATATGCTTTAGTAGAGCAATTATATTGTGAAGGCGATGTTGTTGTCCTGAAAGAAACATAATGTACCATGCATCTATTATTACAAATCCTTTTGATCATTGCTTTGAGATGACCTAGTATGATGATGGCTAGGTTACAGGTGGCAGACATGATGTTACAATGCATTACAGGTATGATGGCTAGTTACAGGTGGCAGACATGATGGTTACAGATAGCATTAACAGGTATATGAGCTAGGTTTACAGAGGTTGACAGACATTGATGGTTACAGATAGCATTACAGCTGATGGTTCCAGATAGCATTACAGGTATGATGGCTAGGTTACAGATGCAAGCATGATGGTTACAGATAGCTTAACAGGTATGATGCGTAGTTACAGATGGTAGGGCATGAGGTTACAGATAGCATTACAAGTATGATGGCTAGGTTACAGATACAGACATGATGGTTACAGATAGCATTACACGTATGATGGCTAGGGTTAGAGATGGCAGACATGATGGTTACAGATAGCATTACACGTATGATGGCTAGGTTACAGATGGCAGCATGATGGTTCCAGATAGCATTACAGGTATGATGGCTAGGTTACAGATGGCAGGCATGATGGTTACATAGCATTACAGGCATGATGGTTCCAGATAGCATTACAGGTATGATGGCTAGGTTACAGATGCAAGGCATGATGGTTCAGATAGCATTACAGGTATGATGGCTAGGTTACAGATGGTAGGCATGATGTTTACAGATAGCATTACAAGTATGATGGCTAGGTTACAGATGACAGACATGATGGTTACAGATAGCATTACACGTATGATGGCTAGGTTAGAGATGGCAGACATGATGGTTACAGATAGCATTACAGGTATGATGGCTAGGTTACAGATGGCATGCATGATGGTTACAGATAGCATTACAGGTATGATGGCTAGGTTACAGATGTAGGCATGATGGTTACAGATAGCATTACACGTATGATGGCTAGGTTACAGATGGCAGACATGATGGTTACAGATAGATTACAGTATGATGGCTAGGTTACAGATGGCAGACATGATGGTTACAGATAGCATTACACGGTATGATGGCTAGGTTACAGATGGCAGACATGATGGTTACAGATAGCATTACACGTATGATGGCTAGGTTACAGATGGCAGACATGATGTGTACAGATATCGATTACAAGGTATGATGGCTAGGTTACAGATGGCAGCATGATGGTTACAATAGCATTACATGTATGATGGCTAGGTTACAGATGTAGGCATGATGGTTACGATAGCATTACACGTATGATGGCTAGGTTACAGATGGCAGCAATGATGATTACAGATAGCATTACAGTATGATGGCTAGGTTACAGATGGCAGTATGATGTTACAGATAGCATACTTATACGTATGATGGCTAGGTTACAAATGGCAGACATGATGGTTACAGATAGCATTACACGTATGATGGCTAGGTTACAGATGTAGGCAGCATGATGGTTACAGATAGCATTACATGTATGTATGGCTAGGTTACAGATGGCAGGCATGATGGTTACAGATAGCATTACACGTATGATGGCTAGGTTTACAGATGGGAGACATGATGGTTACAGATAGCATTGCACGTTATGATGATCCAAATTACTCACTCCCATACAGTCCGTCTAATGCCGTAGCATATTAGCGAACGCTGCATGCCTCGCTGCGTATACTACTTGCACTTTGCTTGTACTACGTCTCGACGTTAAGCCGAATCTTACAGCGTCATTCCGAACTCGTCTCATCGTCCACTCCTGTCTACGCAGTGCGGTTACACACCAGATATCTCGTACGAGCGACGGCACAGAGTGACATGCACTGTCGCAGACTCTACTACAGTCGACCCATGAGGGTCATACCTAGTGAACAGGGTATGAAACATGATATCACACGATGACGCTCAGACTTCATACAGATTGCAGACACTCTCATGTTACAGATGAGTACATATCAAGTAACGCTCTTATACACCATCTTGACTACCATGCAGTAGTCTTGAGCCAGCCTGTCCTTACGGCATAAACCATGATGGGCGCATGACGCGCCATGCGATTTAGCTTGCCTCGATCTATTCTTGTTAGACTACCAGCAAGGCATCATCACGATTATACGTCAAGTCGATCGAATGCCTCCTATGCGGACGATATCACCTCCAACCTCACACATCTCTACGATTCGTCGGTGCGTCCGAGCCGCTCCCAGCACACGCAGCCCACAAAGATATCAGCGATGTTTACCACACGAATACTCAGCGCAGACTTGACAACGTCGCTTCTGACTCTGGCACGGACTGATGCTAACGCACCACTCACGATTACCCATAATAGATCGCAATATCTGAGCCTTGCTCCACCGCACACTGAGGGTTACGTAAGATAGCCATTAACATGTATGATGCTATGTTAACAGATCGGTAGGCATCCCGATGAGTTACAGATAGCCATTTACACGTATGCATGGCTAAGCTTAATCCCACATACGGCACCAGAGCTGTCTATGAGATGAATCTACACATCCCGAGTCATAGTCACATCTACACAACGGTATGCATGGCTAGGTTACAGATTCTGGCAGACATGATGGTTACAACGATAGTCATTACACAGTAATGATGGCTAGGTTACAGATGGCGGCAGGCATGATGGTTTACAGATAGCATTATACGTTGATGGCTAGTGTACAAAGTATACTCCTGCAGAACATGATAACGGCTTATCAGATAAGCATGCCTAATCACACGTGCAAGGAAACGATCTGATTCGGCCTTTACAGTAACTCGGACAAAAGCTAGGCGGAGACTCTCCGCGACGGCCAGACCCGATCGAATTGTTCAACCTGCAGCTCATCATATCCAGACACGTATCTATGATACTACCATAGTACGTACTGTGAATGTGCGCTAGGTACCACAGACTCGGAGTATGAGTCGACTCCGACGGATCCTACACAGGACGTCATCTATGCTACCACACTCGATCAACATGATGTCGCTTATTCGGTTACAGATGGTGGAACATGATGGTTACAGCATAGCATTGCCACGCTATGTATGGCAATAGTTAATAGGATGCGAATGCAATGATGGGTTAGCACACGATAGCGAATTAATCACGCTATTCGATGTCTTAGGTACTTAGTATGGAAGGCCATGCATGGTTACCACAGATAGCATTACACGCACCATAGTGCATGGCGATAGGTTACCAAGATGGCAGAGCAGATGATAACGCATATGCATACCAGCCGCTCACTCTATATGGCTACCCGCGATTACAGTAATCGGCCAGCGGACATGATGGTTACAGGATAAGCATTTTACCATCACGATATGATGGCGCCTAGGTTACAGGATGGCAGCTCTGGCCCCATCGACTGATGGATTCCCCTTAACTCACAATTAGATTACATATCGTCTGACCTGACCCGAGCACGCTACAGTCAACCTACCTCATTACTCACAGTCTTGTATCGCTATCTTGCTGACACAGCATCTGACACTCAAATAGCAGACATGCGATTACTCTATCCAACGCCTTTGACAGATAGCCCTTTCAGTAACGATCGCTCACGCTATTGAGGCTAGTGGTTTTACACAGACTTATCCGGTACCTAGTTCTCCGGATGAATAGACGCTGCTCACCACGCTGATCAGCCATCCTACATTGTGAGTGTGATGGCTGTATACAGAGTGCGAGCGATGGATCACATCGAGTCTTACAGATAGCATTCACATCAATGATGGCTACGAGTTACAGATCCGCGCAGCGGCACAAGCGATAGCATGCTACGTTACAGAGTAAGACTGATTACAGGTGCTTATGTGTCTAGCATTGTAGGTACACGGAACTGCAGCCTATGACCAATCAAACAATTTACTCTGACCGGCATACAACATACGGATTATGCCATGTGTCCGCACCAGCCATTAGCATCGGTCACACCAGCCAGATAACTCATATACAGTGAAACGCATCAATTCGGATGGCTACAAGGTACAGCCCACCCGAACTGCGTACCGCGCATAGCCGCGTTAAACAAGCAGTACTAGCTCATTAGTACGTCACGCCCTGCGTACTGCCATCGGCACCTCTGTTATATAAATGGCCAGACAGAACTACGCCTTCAGCACGCGACCGCGTCAGTCTCTAACTAACCAGGTCTCATCCGAACTGATCTGCTCCTAGCGCCGCCGGTCATCAGGTACTCGTACGGTCATGTGCCAATCGTCTTACAACGAATCCAGCCATTCAATCACGCTATGATCGCCGCCTAGGTTCACAAGATGCCAGACCATTGATGTTACAGATAGTATTTACAGGTATGCACTTGCCTACACGCAGCGTGCTATACTAGCATGGACCAGCACCACTGGATGTATACCAAGATCAGCCACCTTACCAACCGTGATGATGGCCTCACTATAATGCGAACGACGCCACATGCGGCTAATGCCTGATCGACAGAGACTCACGATCCATTCAGCTTACCATGCGAGCTCGTCCTCCATCACGCCCTCCCCAGCTCAGCCTCTCGATGGCATCGCTCGATCGTGGCCTCCACATATATTTCGCGTCATATGGCACCGAAGCTGATGCACATGGTTCCGGTACAAGAGCTGACAGCACACACAAACCCAGATATGTATACTGGCTAGTACATGTATCAGATGCGCTCAGCCATGCAATGCATATAACGCACACAGAAGTAGCCCTTACAGGCCGCGAATGATCGTGCAATACCATGACTAGCATACTCGCTACTCACGGCTATGGCATGCGTCCATAGCTGCTTACAGATGGCAGACATGATGGTTACAGATAGCATATTCTTTAAAAAACTCCATGTAATGATCTGAACTAGTAATGTGGAAGATGTACATACATTCTCGGATGACAACATAACCAACTCCTTTCAGCATATAGCCCTGACCAAGGGGTTATGTTTGAGTTACTATTTTAAGTAGTCAATTTATCATGTAAATTATTGCAATTGTAGATAGTGAAATGTAAGCTGACCTGTTGAAAGTGTAAAGCTGTGTATGGAGAAGATAAACTGAATGGAGTCACACAATCTGTGTCTTTCTGAACTGATGAAACCTGGCACACTTCATCTTCATAGCTATTTCATCAAACTTGAACTTCTCCTCCTGGAACCCAATCAGAGACAGAATGAAATGGTYTGTTTATTTTAGGAGGCAGTTTACAAAGCAGCACTCTATCTGTCTGCCGTGAGCGGCTGCTCCGACAGCTGTTGTCTTTCATAGTCACACAGTAGCTTCTGATCCCAGGGATAACACCAGCTCTGAAGTCAGTCAGTGAAACAGGGAAGATACAACACAAGGTCTTGGAATAACACTCACTGTGTATACAACTGAGAAGGAATTACATTGATTGGAGATAGTAGACTACAGTTAGATTCCTTTAACTTGCAATAGATGCAGGACTAAATCACGTTCTTTCTGTTGTTTTGACTCAAAGGTTAGATAAACAAACAGCTGTTCTGTTACATGACAAGGGAAAGTGGAGCCGCTATTGTAATGGTGCATTGTGGGGCTTGCCTCGGTTTAAGATTCTGAAACACACCATCTGGTGAAAATGTATTCCGAGGGGGCGGAGGAGGGATCATGCCATTGCCCTCTGTATTTTAACTACCGTTTCATCCGTGCTGATATGGAAAATGTTGACTACTTGCCCTCAGAGCACATAGCTTGAGTTATATTTCAAGTTTGGCCAAAAGCACAAAAAGAGAGAATTTAAAGACAACACCACCTGCTCCTCCGCTGTGGTTGTTTGCCTTATAAGGAGGCTGTGTCTGCTTTGATTTGGTGTTCCTCCTCTGGCAACGTCAACAAGCTTAGTCCTTCATTGTGTCGCACCACATCAATGCCCCTCAAGGGCCACACGTCTACCTGCTGAGCCCTATGTCCTCCTCAGTGTCCTGATCCAGCTCCCTGCTGCTGCCCGCTGCTGCTGACAAACCAAGATACTAGCTTAAACCAAGATACTACCTTCTCAGTTTCTTAAGGGCAAGCAGTCTGAGAGTGAGAAACACACCAGAGAGGTGGGTGTGAGAGAGTGAAAACATGAGTGAGAACATGAGGGAGGGAGAAGGAGAGTGGGAGAGAGAAAGAGAGAGACGGATACTAAGATGGCGAAAGCAAATTACTTGAGGGTGTTGTGGATATTCTACACAGGGACACTCAAAGTCAATCTTAAATTAATAATAGTTTATTATCAGTTAACTGGGGAGGTTCTAACATACTTGATACCCCATAGTGAACGTCTGTCAGGAGTTCTCTCGGGGGCAGTCCCGTTAGTTCCCTTATAGACTGGTTATAGACACTTTTACCAGGCACAAGCAGGGACCAAGGATTGTTTATGACGCCAAATACTTTTTCTTCACAAAGTAACATTTCCTTCACACGGGTCTGATAGTTAGTTGTGAGTCGGACTATGTTTTTTATTCCATGTGATTTGTTCCCGCCAAACACAGACCTTAGTTTGTGGGCATTTGAGTTAATCATCAGCATTATTGCAAAAGACCTCCCCACATTCATTAGTTTCCTTCTGAGCGCATGAACAGAATAAATTAATTGTAAAAGCATTGTTTAAACAGAGCACGGTTTAGGGCTATCGTCTCAAGCGTAAAAAGAGTCAATTGCATTCTCCATGTTTCATTCTCCATGTTTCAATTTCCATTTTCCACATTTCCACTCTCTCTTTAAGATGAGTCATAGTATTGATTTTAAGCAGAGTAACTGATGGTTAATTTTTAATTTATTTGTGTTTTGTGTTTTTGGGGCGAGTGCTATTCTTAGAAGGACCTTCTAGCTGCTGTGGYGTGCAGCTCTCTTGTCTGTGTGATTTAGCTGCAGTGGAGAAAGCCTCGGATACATCAGCGGCCTACCCACAGATGAGCCATTGACAGGGGAAGTCTGGAGGCATTGTGGATGACAGGAAGTGGCCGGGGTGAGGGACTAGCACAGCACTCAGGACACGCGCCACCAGCCCACTGACCCGCCAGCCCACCATCCTCACACAGYGGTGTGTCATTGTGCTCTCTGTAGCCCTTCAGTCCTGCACATGGGGGCCAGCAAATAAACAATGAAAACCAACCACAGCTGGTTGACCCGTCCTAGGGGTACAGTAGTGACATTACACTGAGCACTGACCAATTTATCTCCAGMAAATTCCCTTTTATATGGTCTACATTCATTCAACTCTAATGAATGGGGGGTCTTATAGCGGTGTATTATGGGGTTTATTTTCTTAATCTCAGAATTCTTGGATGTTTTTTTGTTGTTATATTATTGCTGGACATCCTCTATACAAGCTCCTAATAGATGGATGGACGGAAGGCTTTGGTTCCATCAGCGTGCGTTAGTTGTACTGTACTCTAATACCAACACAGGATATTTTCTGAGGCAATCCACTTAGGTTGAAGAGACAAACACTGTGGCAAAGTAGTGGCTGTGTGGCGGGAGGTTTGGGAATCATCCCAGGGACACCTTGGTGGCAAAGTAGTGACTGTGTGGCAGGAGGTTTGGGAATCATCCCAGGGACACCTTGGTGGCAAAGTAGTGACTGTGTGGCAGGAGGTTTGGGAATCATCCCAGGGACACCCCTGGTGGCAAAGTAGTGACTGTGGCGAGAGGTTTATGGGAGATCCATCCCACAGGGACACATTGGTTGGAAAAGTGGACTGCTTGGGCGTGGCAGGAGGTTTGGGAATCATCCCAAGGGGCACCGTTGGTGGCAAAGTAGTGACTGTGTGGCGGGAGGTTGGGAATCATCCCAGGGCACCTTGGTGGCAAAGTAGTGACTGTGTGGCTGGGAGGTTTTGGGAATCATCCCAGGGACACCTTGGTGCAAAGTAGTGACTGTGTGGCGAGAGGTTTGGGAAATCATCCCAGGGACACTTGTGGCAAAGTAGTGACTGTTGTGGCGAGAGGTTGGGAATCATCCAGGGACAACCTTGGTGGCAAAGTAGTGACTGTGTGGCGGGAGGTTTGGGAATCATCAGGGCACCTTGGTGGCAAAGTAGTGACTGTGTGGGCAGGAAGGTTTGGGAATCATCCCAGGGACACCTTGGTGGCAAAGTAGTGACTGTGTGGGCGAGTAGAACATCCCCCCGGTCTCTGTGGACTGTTACTCAGCATGGTGTTCAGCAGTTGTGGCCTGTGTGGTCGCGGGAGGTTTGGGAATCATCCCAGGGACACATTTGGTGGCAAAGTAGTGACTGTGTGGCGGGAGGTTTGGGAATCATCCCAGGGACCTTGGTGGAAAGTAGTGACTGTTGGCAGGAGGTTTGGGAATCATCCGGGACACCTTGGTGGCAAAGTAGTGACTGTGTGGCGGGAGGTTTGGGAATCATCCCAGGGACACCTTGGTGGCAAAGTAGTGACTGTGTGGCGGGAGGTTTGGGAATCATCCCAGGGACACCTTGGTGGCAAAGTAGTGACTGTGTGGCGGGAGGTTTGGGAATCATCCCAGGACACCTTGGTGGCAAGTAGTGACTGTGTGGCGGGAGGTTTGGGAATCATCCCAGGGACACCTTGTGGCAAAGTAGTGACTGTTGGCGGAGGTTTGGGAATCATCCCAGGGACACCTTGGTGGCAAGTAGTGACTGTGTGGCGGGAGGTTTGGGAATCATCCCAGGGACACCTTGGTAAAAGTCTTGCAACAGGTTCGATAGAAGTAGCAGATTCAGGAGAGATGGACTGTTTTAGAAGATCACCAAGAAGATACATTCACAGGGCAGATTGAGCTGGGTGAATGGAATATGATGTCTAGTTAATAGAAAGTGGATTGACACGAAGTAGAATAGAAAAACTGAACAATGTTCATACGGTCTTTTATTGCTGCTTACAGATATTCAATGTGTAACACAAGTGAGTAGACTTGTAGATTCTACACTATTTGGTGTTCGCCTGTCCAGATAAAACTGTGATTCAGTAATAATGCGTTTATCACATTTATCAAGTGCTTTTTATCTGATCTCTACGTACCTCTCAGTTTGTGTGAAAGGGTTAGAAAGGCTACACACGGTATATATCAATTTACCACGGTGGTGCGGCTGTGTTCCCATAGTAGGAACTGGTCTCTGACCATGACTTCCTCCTGGGTCATGCCAGTGATGAGCAGAGCAGAGAGGTGGGAATGGAGGCTGTGAGTCAGGCACAATCCCCTGTGCTGAGTTAAAATACCAACACCCTGTGTTGAGTTAAAATACCAATCCCATGTGTTGAGTTAAAATACCAATCCACTGTGTTGAGTTAAAATACCAATCCACTGTGTTGAGTTAAAATACCAATCCCCTGTGTTGAGTTAAAATACCAATCCCCTGTGCTGAGTTAAAATACCAACACCCTGTGCTGAGTTAAAATACCAATCCCCTGTGCTGAGTTAAAATACAAATCCCCTGTGCTGAGTTAAAATCCAATCCTCTGTGCTGAGTTGAATACCAATCCCCTGTGTTGAGTTAAATACCAATCCCCTGTGTTGAGTTAAAATACAATCCCCTGTGCTGAGTTAAAATACAAATCCCCTGTGCTGAGTTAAATACACAATCCACCGTGCTGAGTTGAAATACCAATCCTGTGCTGAGTTGAAATACCAATCCCCTGTGCTGAGTTAAAATACCAACCCCTGTGCTGAGTTAAAATACAATCCCCTGTGCTGAGTTAAATCCAACCCCTGTGCTGAGTTAAAATACCAAATCCCCTGTGCTGAGTTAAAATACCAATCCCCTGTGCTGAGTTAAAATACAATCCGGTGCGAGTTAAAATACCAACCCTTTGCTGAGTTAAAATTCCAAACAACCTGTTTTTCTCCCATCACCATCCAGCCTGAGACAGACTAGTAAGTCCGTAATTATCACCTGGACACAGATGCTGCTGTATGAGCCAAAGAAAAATATTTGCTTTGGGAAAATAACTGTTCTTTTCCTCCCCATTGACTACCACCTGCATATTAAAGAGCTCTTGTGGGCCCCAGATAGGAAGATAGAAAGAAACCGGGGGAGAGGTGGGAATAGAGAGAAACATGAGTGGCGAGGGGGGTAGAGAGAAACCTGTAGTTGAAACAGGAGAGCTGTGGGATAGAGAGAAACCGGGGAGAGGGATAGAAAGAAAGCAGGGGAGAGGGGATACGAGGAAACATGTAGTGAAACAGGGAGATGTGGGATAGAGAAGAAACCGGGGGAGAGGGGGATAGGAAAGAAACACGAGAGGGGGATTAGAGAGAAACGGAGTGAAACAGGGAGATGTGGGATAGAGAGAAACCGGGGGAGAGGCGGGGAGAGAGAAACAGGGAGTGAAAACAGGGAGAAATGTGGGAAATAGCAGAGAAACCGGGGGAGAGGCGGGGAGAGAGAAACAGGGAGTGAAACAGGGAGATGTGGGAGAGAGAGAAACAGGGAGTGAAACAGGGAGATRWGGGRTAGAGAGAAACAGGCAAATAGATGGCAGGATAAACAGAAAAAGAGAGATGAAAATAGACCACAACATCCCAGCATCCCAAAGTCTCACAACAGCTCCTAAACCAGAGCCAGAGAACATGAAGCCCTACTGTACAATCACAGTAACGGTTGGAATTCTAAACAGGGATTTGAATTTGCTAAGACTTTCCACTTATTCTCTCCCTCATTTGATGGAGTGTAACCACAGCATCCTGCCTCGGTGCGCGTCAGATAAATAAACTAGGAYACAGGAATACATTGAGCAGAAATGAAATCAACCCATTTGTGAGTGTGGGACATTGTAAGGCTGCTTGACAGTTGTTATTTCTTGGCACAGGATGGAGGCAGCGAAGTGAGGTATAGTGTATAAACAGGCTGGGCTGTCAGGGAGCTGCCGGTTGGCCGGCTCCCCAGTGTCTGCTGGTGCACCCGGCAAGGGAAGGCCGTCACGCTGACACATCCTGGCATATCATTATCTGAGCTGAGAGGGCTGGGAGGGCTGCACTGGGGGCCGTCAGGGGGCTAGACCAGCTCAGCCAGCACACACTTTAATATCAGTTAATAGCCTTCCGTCCACTCCCAACAGAGACAGCACAGCAGCTAGCCCAGTATCGGGCATTGAGTTTTGAGCTGCAGGAAGCAGTGCAGACTCAATGCCACTCTGAGGAGCAGTAGGTGGGAGGAGAGGAGAGTCGTGGAGATCATGATCAAATTATCCAGCCATGTAAAGTCTTCCCTGAGAGCACAGTGAATAGTAAATGGGTATCGTGGCTCACTTCTCCAGCCATTACTGCTCTCAGCCACAATTGGACTGACTGTACTGGACCGTCTCCAAGCTAATAACCAAGGAAACGAGGAGGAGAGAGGAGACTTGTTGCTCGCTGGTTACAGTAGTTTCTGATAATAGTTTATTGTTTACTACAACAGAAGGTGTTATAGTGTGTAATCTCTTCATGGAAACCTGAGCTAGTTATCATATTTCTGTGACTTTACATTAGATGTCAGATCACTGCAGGCGATAAGACGATCACCTTGCTTTCACACATGGTAAATCGGGCACTATCCATGAATCTCTGTGATATAAGGCCGCTGCTACATCTTTGCTTTCGTGTAAGCAATTTTGCACCTTTCTCGTGTCCACATTAAATGTGAAATATTCTCCGTTTGTAGTAACCCCTCACAAAATCACTCTTGAGCTTATTACTTTGCAAGTAAAATGGATCCCTGCCTAGAGAAAAGATTGCTATGACAACCCGACCATTCTCTCTAGCACACATCGCTCTCTGTCTGTCTGTCTGTCTGTCTGTCTGTCTGTCTGTCTGTCTGTCTGTCTGTCTGTCTGTCTGTCTGYCTGTCTGTCTGTCTGTCCGTCCGTCCGTCCGTCCGTCCGTCCGTCTGTCTGCCTGCCTATGCATGTCCAGTACAGTATGAGTATGATTGAACTGACCCCTGCCTTGTGTTTTAATTGAAAGCCTACCCTAATGCACTGCGTGCTGCATACCTCTGGGCTACAGTAATGGTGCATCTCCTTGCTGCCGCCAACCACAGCATTGGCTTGCCTTCACTAATTAGATCTTGTCTTTTTGAATTTTAGATTATCATATTTTTCCCAGCACATCCGGGATTAGAGTTTGCTCATCAGCACTCTTGTTGTTCTGTGAGGAGAATTAGTCTCTCCCTAAACCAGTTCAAATGGGTAGCGAGCAGAGGAAGATAAGGAAATAAATATATTAGATATGGGGACTGGACTAGGAGTAAAACAATTCTGATCTGGGTGATTACGTAAGAGGTGTGAATTTCATCTCTCAGGATATGAATAAGAAATACTGTACCCTCCTAAAGGGTTCTTCAGCTGTTCAAATAAGATAACCCTTTTTGGTTCCAGTTAAAACGTTTTTCTGGTCARGGTAGAACCCTTTTGGGTTCAACATGGATCCCAAAAGGGTTCTACCCAGAACCAAAAAGGCTTCTTCAAAGGGTTYTCCTATGGGACAGCCAAAGAACCCTTTTAGGTTCTAGATAGCACCTTCTTATTCTAAGAGTGTGGCCACATTTTTTGAGTAACCTGGAACGTAACTGTAGAGGGAGACTGAATGTCACTGAATTCAAATTACATTTGCTGTGTTGATGTGAACATCAAAACTACAATATAACAACAACAAAAAAATTAAATACATGAGAATGGGGAGATCCTTTATTCAGGTCTACAGTAAACTGTGTGTAAACATGATGTAATCCCAACCTGCCGTATTCTAAAATAATCTACTGTGCCAATTTKCGTTTTAATATTTTGCACTGTCGAAATATCACCCACTGGCTGTCTTCCACAAGAGGCCTTTCTACYGACACCACGAGAAAGATGCCAGTAGAAAGGCCTCTTTAGTGTCCTAAGTTTTAATAACTGTGACCTTAATTGCCTACCGTCTGTAAGCTGTTAGTGTCTTAACAACCGTTCCACAGGTGCATGTTCATTAATTGTTTATGGTTCATTGAACAAGCATGGGAAACAGTGTTTAAACCCTTTACAATGAAGATCTGTGACGTTATTTGGATATTTATGAATTATCTTTGAAAGACAGGGTCCTGAAAAAGGGATGTTTATTTTTTTGCTGAGTTTATATACAGTTTGAAGTCAGAGGTTTTACATTCACCTAGCCAAATACCGTTTTAAACTCAGTTTTTCACAATTCCCCTGACATGTTAGTCTAGAAAAAAATGCCCTGTCTTAGGTTCAGTTAGGATGATCACTTTATTTTAAGAATGTGAAATGTCAGAATAATAGTAGAGAGAATGATTTATTTCAGCTTTTATTCCTTTCATCACATTCCCAGTGGATCAGAAGTTTACATACACTCAATTAGTATTTTTTGGTAGCGTTGCCTTTAAATTGTTTAACTTGGGTCAAAAGTTTTCAGGTAGCCTTCCACAAGCTTCCCACAATAAGTTGGAGTGAATTTTGGCTCAAGTTGATTTTAATTAAGAAATCTGTTCCCAAAGTATTTCCCACGGATATTAGAGAGGACATGCTGGTAGATATATAAATGTAAGCAAGGTTTGAAATGATTCCGTTTTAGTCAAACATTACATCTGTTTAGGCTTCTTGCGGGTCCAATTTGCTTTGTACCAAATGATTTGTAATTATGTTCTTGGCCCCGACCAACCGCTCAAGAAACAAATCGGCCCGCGTCTGAATGTTGTTGATGATCCCTGTTACAGTATGTTCAGACCTGAGAACCAGGGTTGGGAAACCACCCCCTCTTATAGCTGGTCCCACAGCTGATACGTGCTCACCACCCCCTCTTATAGCTGGTCCCACAGTGATAGTGCTCACCACCCCCCTTATAGCTGGCCCACAGTGATAGTGCTCACCACCCCCCTCTTATAGCTGGTCCCACAGTGATAGTTCTCACCACCCCCTCTTATAGCTGGTCCCACAGTGATAGTGCTCACCACCCCTCTTATAGCTTGGTCCCACAGTGATAGTGCTCACCACCCCTCTTATAGTGGTCCCACAGTGATAGTGCTCACCACCCCCTCTTATAGCTGGTCCCACAGTGATAGTGCTCACCACCCCCTCTTATAGCTGGTCCCCAGTGATAGTGCTCACCACCCCCTCTTATAGTGGTCCCACAGTGATAGTGCTCACCACCCCCTCTTATAGCTGGTCCCACAGTGATAGTGCTCACCACCCCCTCTTATAGCTGGTCCACAGTGATAGTGCTCACCAACCCCCCTCTTATAGCTGGTCCCACAGTGATAGTGCTCACCACCCCCTCTTATAGCTGGTCGACAGT
Source organism: Salvelinus sp. IW2-2015 (assembly GCF_002910315.2). Classification (NCBI taxonomy): domain Eukaryota; kingdom Metazoa; phylum Chordata; class Actinopteri; order Salmoniformes; family Salmonidae; genus Salvelinus; species Salvelinus sp. IW2-2015. Next base: position 4,885,022 of record NC_036863.1, on the reverse strand, counting down.
GATAGTTTCTCACCACCCCCTCTTATAGCTTGGTCACAGTGATAGTGCTCACCACCCCCTCTTATAGCTGGTCCCACAGTGATAGTGCTCACCACCCCTCTTAAGCTGGTCCACAGTGATAGTGCTCACCACCCCCTCTTATAGCTGGTCCCACAGTGATAGTGCTCCCACCCCCTCTTATAGATGGTCCACAGTGATAGTGCTCACCACCCCCTCTTATAAGGGCCCCACAGTGATAGTGCTCACCACCCCCTCTTATAGCTGGCCCACAGTGATAGTGCTCACCACCCCCTCTTATAGCTGGTCCCACAGTGATAGTGCTCACCACCCCCTCTTATAGCTGGTCCCACAGTGATAGTGCTCACCACCCCCTCTTATAGCTGGCCCAACACAGTGATAGTGCTCACCACCCCTCTTATAGCTGGTCCCACAGTGATAGTGCTCACCACCCCCTCTTATAGCTGGTCTCACAGTGATAGTGCTCACCACCCCCTCTTATAGCTGGTCCCACAGTGATAGTGCTCACCACCCCCTCTTTTAGCTGGCCCCACAGTGATAGTGCTCACCACCCCCTCTTTAAGCTGGTCCCACAGTGATAGTGCTCACCACCCCCTCTTATAGCTGGCCCAACAGTGATAGTGCTACCACCCCATCTTATAAGCTGGTCCCACAGTGATAGTGCTCACCACCCCATCTTATAGCTGTCCCAAAGTGATAGTGCTCACCACCCCCTCTTATAGCTGGTCCCATAGTGATAAGTGCTCACCACCCCCTATTATAGCTGGCCCCACAGTGATAGTGCTCACCACCCCCTCTTATAGCTGGTCCCACAGTGATAGTGCTCACCACCCCCTCTTAAGCTGGCCCAACAGTGATAGTGCTCACCACCCCCCTCTTATAGCTGGCCCAACAGTGATAGTGCTCACCACCCCCTATTATGGCTGGCCCAAACAGTGATAGTGCTCACCACCCCCTCTTATAGCTGGCCCAACAGTGATAGTGCTCACCACCCCCTCTTATAGCTGGCCCCACAGTGATAGTGCTCACTACCCCCTCTTTATAGATGGTCCCAACAGTGATAGTGCTCCACCCACCCCCTCTTATAAGCTGGCCCACAGTATAGTGCTCACCACCCCCTCTTATAGCTGCCCCCACAGTGATAGTGCTCACCACCCCCTCTTATAGCTGGGGCCCACAGTGATAGTGCTCACTACCCCCTCTTATAGCTGGCCCCACAGTGATAGTGCTCACCACCCCCTCTTATAGCTGGCCCAACAGTGATAGTGCTCACCACCCCCTCTTATAGCTGGCCCCACAGTGATAGTGCTCACCACCCCCTCTTATAGCTGGTACCACAGTGATAGCGCTCACCACCCCCTCTTATAGCTGGCCCACAGTGATAGTCCTCACCACCCCCTCTTATAGCTGGTCCCACAGTGATAAAGCTCACCACCCCCTCTTATAGCTGGCCCAACAGTGATAGTGCTCACCACCCCTCTTATAGCTAGCCCAACAGTTGATAGTGCTCACCACCCCCTCTTATAGCTGGTCCCACAGTGATAGTGCTCACCACCCCCTCTTTATAGCTGGCCCCACAGTGATAGTGCTCACCACCCCCTCTTATAGCTGGTCCCACATGATAGTTCTCACCACCCCCTCTCTTATAGCTGGCCCCACAGTGATAGTGCTTACCATCCCTTCTATATAGGACTGCTTTGGTGGCTTGGCATAACGTCTTCTCTGCCATCCTGTCAGCAGATGCCTATGACCATAGGACGGCCAGCATGTGCCGCAGGTCCCAGCCTGTTTGTCTCCATCATGCCAGTTTACAGATGTCTGTCTCAATCCCAGGGGATGAGAGAGAGATTCTCCTGTGGCAGCAGCTCTTCTCCTGATCTGAAACCCAACCTGGGATTACCATATCTCTTCTCATGAAAGCAGTCGCCTCTGGCAATATGCAGCCACCAACATTACTGGGAGTGATGTTTCAGCATTTCCTCCGTCCATCCAAAGAAAACAAAAATCATCTAAAAATGGAAAATGGAACTGCTTATTTACCACTGTAGTCTTGTTGCAGTGGGATCTGGAATGGTAGGAGCATGGGCAGAGTGAGGCCTGTGTTATGTGCATAATTCTATCCAGCGGTCCCAGAGGTTTTAACAGTGTGCTCTGATGAATGATCTTCCCTGCCAAGTTATTATTGCGTTCCATAACTCTTTACAGGAGAATATTACATTTGTGAGGTTTCTTACTAAATTTCCTGCTTCAGGAAAATATGCAGCTATATTAATAAAAATACACAAAACAATACCTCAATATAAACAATGAGTTCGATTTTGAGTCGTTGTTTAGTCTAAGTGGTGGATTTGTCACAGAATTCAAAAATGTTCAGCTTTTCAGAAAACAKCAGAACACAGCAGRACATCTCAYACCAATAGCSCACCAGTTGAAATKATTCTGTTTTAGTCAAACATTATRTCTGTTTAGATAGAGGGAGAAATATTTCAACCCAGATAGACTAATTGAATCCAAGATCTGTCTCAACCTGAATAGAGAAAAGGGTCCATATTCATTGGTATGACCCAACCAAACCCATTGAGCCCATTTCCAACCATCTTTAATGTTCCTGGATAAGAGCTTTGTATTTYCTCATGTCAAAGAGAAGTAAAGTAAATGTATAGATATATTAGGTATAGGCCCCACTAAGGAGTTGCCTGGTTGTGAGAAGGAAGCGTTGTTTCATGCATTCACACRGTGTGATGATTAAAGCAGGACTTTCTACACCTACGTCATGTGTTCCATTATCTTGTGGGTTGACAGATGAGATCTCCTGGAAGAGAGAGGAGCTTTGAGGTGTGTGTGTGCGCACACATGCGCTGGCCTCTCATTAGGGAGAAGCAAGCAGGGCCCTTTGATGTCCTGAAGCGCACAGAGAAATCCGTTGGGACAAGCCGACTACTTCACCCACTGAAGCTCTGTAGATTCTGGGGAAGGAGAGAGAGACAGGGAGACGTATGCAGTACATGCCAAGGACCCGATATTACATTTCACTAAATCATTTGGGAGGGATATTTTTTGTTTGTATATTTCTGATAACAGAATAGAACAGGTCAGAGCCAGAGGAATGGTGATGGTTGGGCCCATTTGTAATGCTGATATATAGCAAAGCCTGGAATGGTGACTGGTTGGCCATGATATGTGATAATAGCGAGAGCCTGGAATGGTGACTGGTTGGCCATGATAATGTGATAATAGCAGAGCCTGGATGGTGACTGGTTGGCTGATGATAATGTGATAATAGCAGAGCCTAGGAATGGTGACTGGTGGCACTGAAATGTGATAATAGCAGAGCCAGGATGGGACTGGTTGGCCATGATAATGTATAATAGCAGAACCAGAATGGTGACTGGTTGGCATGATAATGTGAATAATAGCAGAGCAGGAATGGTGATGGTTGGCCATTTATAATGTGATAATAGCAGAGCCAGGATGGTGATGGTTGCCATGATAATGTGATATCTAGAGCCAGGAATGGTGACTGGTTGGCATGATAATGTGATAATAGTAGAGCGGGAATGGTGACTGGTTGGGCCATGATAATGTGATAATAGTAGAGCGGAATGGTGACTGGTTGGCCATGATAATGTGATAATAGTAGAGCAGGATGGGACTGGTTGGGCCATGATAATGTGATAATAGTAGAGCCTAGGAATGGTGACTGGTTGGCTGATAATGTGATAATAGAGAGCTGGAATGGTGACTGGTGGGCCATGATAATGTGATAATAGTAGAGCCAGGAATGGGACTGGTTGGCCATGATAATGTGATAATAGTAGAGCCGGAAGGTGCTGGTGGGTCATGATAATGTTGATAATAGTAGAGCCGGAATGGTGGCTGTTGGCCATGATAATGTGGATAATAGTAGAGCTGGAATGGGACTGGTGGGCCATGATAATGTGATAATAGTAGAGCCTAGGAATGGTGGACTGGTGGGCCCATGATATGTGATAATAGTAGAGCGAGAAGGGGACTGGTGGCCATGATAATGTGATATATAGTAGAGCCAGGAGGGACTGTGGGCCATGATAATGTGATAATAGTAGCACCGGAGACTGGTGGGCCATGATAATGTGATAATAGTAGAGCCAGGAAGGGGACTGGTGGGCATGATAATGTGATAATAGAGAAGCCGGAAGGGGTGGTGGCCATGATAAGTTGATAATAGTAGAGCAGGAAGGGGACTGGTGGGCATGATAATGTGATAATAGTAAGAGCCATGGAAGGGGACTGGTGGGCCATGATAATGTGATAATAGTAGAGCAGGAAGGGACTGGTGGCCATGATAATGTGATTAATAGTAGAGCCAGGAAGGGGACTGGTGGCCATGATAATGTGATAATGTAGAGCCGGGAAGGGGACTGGTGGCCATGATAATGTGATAATGTAGAGCCAGGAAGGGGACTGGTGGGCCATGATATGTGATAATATAGAGCCGGAAGGGACTGTGGGCCATGATATGTGATAATAGTAGGACAGGAAGGGACTGGTGGGCCTGATAATGTGATATAGTAGAGCCAGGAAGGGACTGGTGGCCATGATAATGTGATAATCAGTAAGAGCAGGAAGGGGACTGGTGGGCCATGATAATGTGTAATAGTAGAGCCAGGAAGGGGACTGGTGGGCCTGATAATGTGGATAATAGTAGAGCCAGGAAGGGGACTGGTGGGCATGATAATGTGATTATATAGTGAGAGCCGGATGGGGACTGGTGGGCCATGATAGATTGTATAAATAGTAGAGGCCCGGAAGGGACTTGGTGCCATGATAATGTGATAATAGTAGAGCCGGGAAGGGGACTGGTGGGCCATGATAATGTGATAATAGTAGAACCAGGAAGGGACTGTGGCCATGAAAGTGTGATAGAGCGCACAGGAAGGGGACTGGTGGGACATGATAATGTGATAATAGTAGAGCCAGGAAGGGGACTGGTGGGCCATGATAATGTGATAATAGTAGAGCCATGGAAGGGGATGGTGGGCCATGATAATGTGATAATAGTAGAGCCAGGAAGGGACTGGTGGGCCATGATAATGTGATAATAGTAGAGCCAGGAAGGGGACTGGTGGGCATGATAATGTGATAATAGTAGAGCCGGAAGGGGACTGGGTGGCCATGATAAGTGATAATAGTAGAGCAGGGAGGGGGTGGTGGGCCATGATATGTGATAATAGTAGAGACAGGAAGGGGACTGGTGGGCTAGATAATGTGATAATAGTAGAGCCAGGAGGGGACTGGTGGCCATGATAATGTGATAATACCGTAGAGCCAGGAGGGACTGTGGGCGATTATTGTGATAATAGTAGAGCCAGGAAGGGGCTGGTGGCCATGTAATGTGATAGTAGAGCGGAAGGGGATGGTGGGTCATGATAATGTGATAATAGTAGAGCGGAAGGGACTGGTGGGCCATGATATGTGATAATAGTAGAGCCAGGGAAGGGGACTGGTGGGTCATATAATTTGATAATAAGTAAGCCAGGCAGGTGGACTGGTGGGCCCATGATATGTGATAATGTCAGAAGACAGATCGGATTGTGAGTCCCTGCGTCCCGCTTGCCCCTACAGCTATCCTCTGTCAGTTTCTCCATGCTCTGCTCCCTCTTCCGCTCTCACTTTTCATTTATACTGGCAACCATCCCTCTGTTACTATTATCACAGTTTCAGTGGCCACCAGTCCCTTTCGTGGTCTACTATTAATCACATTATCATGGCTCCACTCAGTCCTTCCCTGGCTCTAACTATTATCAATTTCATGGCCACAGTCCCCTTCCCGGCTCTAACTATATCCATTATCATGGCCCAACCAGTTCCCTTCTGGGCTCACTACTTTATTATGCCACATTATCATCGGCCCACACAGTCCTTCTGGCTCTACTATATCTACATTATAATGGCCACAGTTCCTTATTGTCCCGCAAATCGCGCTTCTATCATTCACTGATCATGCGCCAGCCAGTTTCCCTTCCGGCTCTACTATTATACATTATCATGGCCCACCACAAGCCTTCCCCGCGGCTTCTGATATTATGCAAGAGTAGATTATATGGCCACAGACCACGCAGTCTTTAATCGCTCACTGGCTCTGTTACTATTGACACGACCTTATCATGGCCCCACAGTCCCCTTTGCCTGGCTGGCTCTACTTGAAACTTCATCACACTGCGATTATCATGGCCGTCACAACCACCCAAGAGACGAGATCCCCTTCTCTCGGCTCCTAAGAGACTAGTTTAATGGCCACATTATCTATGGCCCAAGTACTCACGGCATCCCCTCGCCTGGCTCCTAAAACTATTATCAAAATTTATCATTGGCCACTCAGTCCTTTGCCCGGCTCTAGCTATTGTATCACACATACACAATTATCATGGCCACAGCAAATACCAGTCCCTTCCCGGCTCTTAAAACTAATTAATCACAATTATATTGCCCACAGTCCCCTCTCCAGGCTTCTAACTTCATACTCTTATCATTCGGCCGGCCCAGTCCCCTTGCGGCTCTAACTATTAATCACATTAATCATGGCCCACCGTGTCCTTCCTGCTTATATTATACAGATTATGAGTGACCAGTCCCTTCCTGGCTTCTACTATTATACATATATGGTCTCCCACCAGTCCCCCTTCTGGCTCTACTAATACTTATCATGGCCCCCCCCAGTCCCTTCCTGGCTCTAACTATTATCCATTTTATCATGGCCCACCAGTCCCCTTCTCGGGCTCACTATTATCACATTATCTATGGCCACCCAGTCCCCCTCTCCTGGCTCTAACTATTATCACATTATCATGGCCAGTCCCCTTCCCGGCTACTAAAAAAAAACATAGAAACTAAATAAACTAAAAGGAAACCTAAATAGTCTAACAAACATAAAAAAAAACAAAAGAATAAAAAGAAAGGAGAACCAAAAAGAAAAGAAACAGAGAAACTAGAAGAACAAAAAAGGAGGGGAGGGGGGGCGGACTGGTGGGCCGATGAATAATATGATAGATAGTCGAGCCGGGAAGGCGAACTGGTGGGCCATGATAAGTGATAATAGTTAAGCCCCGGAAGGGAGATGGTGGGCCATGATAATGTACTGATAATAGTAGAGCCGAAGGGGACTGGTGGCCATGATAATGTGAATAATAGTGCAGCCAGGAATGGTGACTGGTTTGGCCATGATAATGTGATAATAGTTAGAGCAGGAAGGGGATGGTAGGGCACCATGGGATATAGTGATAATTAGTAAGAGCCTGGGAAGGTGACTGGGGGCCATGATTAATGTGATACTAGTGAGCCAGGAAACGTGGAACTGGTGGGCCATGATAATGATAAGGCAAAGATGGAATAGTGATATAGTAGAGCCAGGAATGGTGGACTGGTGGGACAACATGATAATGGATAATAGTGAGCGTAATGATGACGGCTATAATGATAATATGACCAGGAAGGGGACTGTAGTGCGCCATGATAATAGTGAAATAGTAGAGCACAGGAATAGTGAAATGAGCCAACTGGTGGGCCATGATAAGCTGTGAAATAGTCAGAGCAAAGGACGGTGCCATGAAATGAGATGTAATGAGAAAGAGGCAACGAAATAGGTACGGTAGGGCCACACTAATATGGTCGATTACACTAGACAGTCCTGAGAATTGCGCTGCACACTGGTGGCATGAGATAAACATGGCGGCCTGTTGTAATGTAGCTGATGTGGTGCCAATGTGTAATAATAGTAGCAGAATGATGGATGATAATTGATATAGTAAGACGGAAGCTGTGATGATAATAAAAGTAGGCGGAAGTGGGATGGTATCGGCACAATGCATATGTATTGCATAATAGTAGCAAGCCAGGAAGAGGACTAACGGTGGGCCATGATAATTTGATAATGTCATAGCAGCCATGGACCAAGGTGACTGGTGGGCCATGATGAATAGGATAATAGTAAACCGAGCAGGCGGAAGGGGACTGGTGGCGCCATGATAATATGTGAATAAATGAGCCAGGAAGGGGACTGGTGGGCCATGATAATGTGATAAGTAGAGCAGGAAGGGGACTGTGGGCATGATAATGTGATAATAGTAGAGCCAGGAATGGTGACTCGTGGACCATGATAATGTGTGATGTGTCACTGCTGCCATGTCGTGCTGTGCGTAGCCCCAGCGGAAATTGATTGAGTTGTGTCTATCAAAGCTACAGCTATGCTCTTTGTTTATCATACTGCACTCATGTGGGGATAACCAGTTATTCAGGCCTTAGGAAGTATTCAGACCCCTTGACTTTCCCACATTTTGTTATGCTTAAGCCTTATTCCAATTGTTTTAATTATTTTTATTATACATCTCAGCAATCTACAGACAATACCTTATTAATGACAAAGCGAATGTATTAAAAATAAAGTATTCAGACCTTTGCTATGAGACTCGAATTGATCTCAGGTGCATCCTGTTTCATTGATCATCTTGAGATGTTTCTACAACTTGATTGGAGTCCACCTGTGGTATATTCAATTGATTGAACATATTGGAAAGGACACAGCTGGTCTATATAAGGTTCCACAGTTGACAGTGCATGTCAGAGCAAAAACCAGCCATGAGGTTGAAGGAACTCTCTGTAGAGCTCCGGGACAGGATTGTGTCGAGGCACAGATCTAGGGAAGGGTACCCAGACATTTTCTGCAGCATTGAAGGACTCCAAGAACACAGTGGCCTCCATCATTCTTAAATGGAAGAGTTTGGAACCACCAAGACTCCTTCCTAGAGCTGGCCGCGCAAACTGAGCAATCGCGCGCTAAGGGCCTTGTCAGGGAGGTGACCAAGAGACCGATGTCACTCTGACAGAGCTCTAGAGTTCCTCTGTGGAGATGGGAAACCTTCCAGAAGGACAACCATCTCTGCAGTACTCCACCAATCAGGCCCATTATGGTAGAGTGGCCAGACGAAGCCACTCCTCAGTAAAAGGCACGTGACAGCCTGCTTGGAGTTTTGCCAAAAAGCACCTAAAGACTTTCAGACCATGAGAAACAGATTTCTGGTTTGATGAAAGCATGATTGAACTCTTTGGCCTGAATGCCAAGTGTCACGTCTGGAGGAAACCTGGCACCATCCCTACATGAAGCATCGTTGGTGCAGCATCATGCTGTGAAGATGTTTTTCCAGCAGCAGGGACTAGGACACTAGTCAGGATTGAGGCAAAGATGAACGAGTAAAGTATGGAGAGATCCTTGATGAAAACCTGCTCAGAGCGCTCAAGACTTCAGACTGGGGTGAAGGTCTCACCTTCCAACAGGACAATGACCCTAAGCACACAGCCAAGACGACTGCAGGAGTGGCTTGGGACAAGTCTCTGAATGTCCTTGAGTGGCCCAGCCAGAGCCCGAACTTGAAACCGATCCCCATCCAACCTGACAGAGCTTGAGAGGATCTGCAAAGAATGAGAAACTCCCCAATTACAGGTGTGCGAGATTGTAGAGTCATACCAAGAAGATCAAGGCTGTAATTGCTTCCAAGGTTGCATTATGGGGTATTGTGTGTAGATTGATCAGGGGAAAAAACATACTTAATCATTTTTATTAAGGCTGTTACCTAACAAAATGTGGAAGAGTCAAGCGGTCTGAATACTTTCCGAAAGCACTGTATGTAGCTATTGTTCTCCATCAATTGACCTGATATTCATGTGTTTGCTCCATCTCTTGTGTTGTCGAACAAAGGAATAATCAGTTTGCCTTGGTGAGAGATAATGGGGTTAAACATTTGAACAAGCGAGTCGAGTGTTTCAGGATAACAGTAAAGCCATTATGTGCATTGATACTGATACATTAGTCTGATCCATAATTGGAGGAGGGTTGTCGATATCCTCACCCAAGCTCCAAGACATGACAGTCGGAAGCACTCTGCCAGATCTGTGCTGTTGTACAGCTGGGTGTCTTACATTAGATAAATATTTGCCTAATAAGCCCATCATTATTATTGTGGAGGGTAATGCAATGTGGGCTGCACTGCTGACCAACCTCAATAGCTATATTAATGTAATGTTATAAAAACAAATAGTGGACCACAGACCTGTGAGAATATTCTTCACATATCTCTCTCCTGCCTACCAACTGCCTCATCAGCAGAAAACTCACAGGGAGATGTCAGGGCAATCGGTTTTCTCTCTGTGTGTGTCCTCTCTCTCTCCTCTCTCGTCTCTCTCTGTGCTTTCCTCTCTCTCTCTCTGTGTGTCTCTCTCTCTGTGTGTCTCTCTCTTTTCTGTCTCTCTCTCTGTGTGTCTCTCTGTGTGTCTCTTCTTGTGTTTCTCTCTCTCTGTGTGTCTCTCTTCTCTCTGTCCGCTCTCTGTGTCTCTCTCTCTCTGTGCTCTCTCCTCTGTGTATCTCTCTCTCTGTGTGTCTCTGCTCTCTGTGTTGTCTCTCTCTCTCTGTGTCTCTCTCTCTCTCTCTCATCAGTGTGGAGGTGAGGAGAGGTGTAACCTGAGATTGATCACGTAACCCTGCTGTGTGCACACACAGATGTTGGTGATTTGCAGAAATGGCAGACAACGTTTCTTTTTTGTAAGGGAAGTAAATTATCGGGTTGCCAAATTGCTTGGTGCTTTAATAACAAAGCCAGCTGTTCTCGTCCCCGCTGAAAAGCAGTGCGGCCCCACTCGCAGAGCAGAAAAAGGCTAGGAGAGTACTCTTGATGCCCCCCAGGCTTACAAGCACGATAACTATAGTCGGGGGCAGGAGAGTTTCTGACACAGCTTACATTGTGGTGTTAATCAATTAGTGTACAGGTCAGCGTTGAGCTCTCTATAAACCTACACAGGTAGGGTGAGCTGCTGGCACTGTTTCCAACTTAGTAACTTCATAGCAGAAGTTGTCGGAAGCAGGGATGACCACCCTGTATAACAGTCTAACATCTGGATAGGTCAGGGGTCGAGAGGGGATTCTACACCTAGTAGTTTGTAGAATCTCTATTTAACCCTGTRATGTTATATGCAAATCAGATTTCCAAATCAGATTTCCAGTATATCTTTACCTAACTCTGTCAACTGTTTATTCATTGTCTGTATTCTCTGTTGTCATCATCTATGCATAGTCACTTTTCATTTTCTGACATGTATGCTTATTGTCTTTCTCTATGGGGATTAAATTGTGTTGACTGCATTGCCTTCCTGCATATTATATTCAGTCATTTCCATAACATGGTGATTCAGTGTTTTTCTCATCTTCCCTCTCTCGTAGGAGATTACGTTGTGCTGACAGTCTTCTTCGACTTGAGCAGAAGGATGGGTTACTTCACCATTCAGACCTACATCCCCTGCACTCTCATCGTTGTTCTCTCCTGGGTCTCCTTCTGGATCAACAAGGATGCTGTGCCTGCTAGAACATCCTTAGGTAACAACAAGCAAGGAAAATCGACTTCATAATTCATAGATTTCAGATTAATTCAAGAAAAATCAACAGAATAAAAGATAGGGTATTTAATAACCTCTTCGGGTTTCACACCTCACCTAAAGGGCCCCCTCGCACAAACCATCACGTTTTTATTTATTATTTTTATTTATTTATTTAACTTTATTTAACCTAGGTAGGCAAATTGAGAAACACGTTCTCATTTACAATTGCGACTCTGCCAAGATAAAGCAAAGCAGTTCGACACATTACAACAACACATAGTTACACATGGAGTAAAACAAACATATAGTCAATAATACAGTGAAAAAAAAAAATAAAAAAAAAGATCAGTCTATATCCAATGTGAGCAAGTGAGGTGAGATAAGGGAGGTGGAGGCAAACAAATATATGTATATAATAAATAAAATAAAATAAATAATATAAAAGGCCAGGAGGTGAAGTGAATACAACACAGCAAGTAAAATAAAACTAAAAAAAAAACTCGGAAGTGTTTGGTTTGCAGCGGAAAGAAAGTGCAAAGTAGAGACAGAAATAATGGGGTGCAAAGGAGCAAAATAAATTAATAAAAATAAATACAGTGGTAAAGAGGTAGTGTTTGGGTAAATTGTAGATGGGTTATGTACAGGTGCAGTAAATCTATGAGCTGCTCTGAACAGCTGTGCTTAAAGCTAGTGAGGGAGATAGGTGTTTCCAATTTCAGAGATTTTTGTGTTCGTTCCAGTCATTGCAGCAGAGAACTGGAAGGAGAGGCGTCCAAGGAAGAATTGGTTTTGGGGGGTGACTAGAGAGATATACCCTACTGGAGCGCGTGCTACAATAGGTGCTGCTATGGTGACCAGCGAGCAGAGATAAGGGGGGACTTTACCTAGCAGGGTCTTGTAGTGAGCCTGGAACCAGTGGGTTTGGCGACGAGTATGAAGCGAGGGCCAGCAAACGAGAGTGTACAGGTCGCAGTGGTGGGTAGTTAATGGGGCTTTTGGTGACAAAACGGAATGGCACTGTGATAGACTGCATCCAATTTATTGAGTAGGGTTTTGGGAGGCTATTTTGTAATGACATCACCGAAGTCGAGGATTGGTAGATGGTCAGTTTACAAGGGTATGTTTGGCAGCATGAGTAAAGGATGCTTTGTTGCGGAATAGGAAGCCAATTCTAGGATTTGACTTTGGATTGGAGATGTTTGATGTGAGTCTGGAAGGAGAGTTTAGCAGTCTAACCAGACCACCATAGGTATTTGTAGTTGTCCAACCATATTCTACAGTCAGACCGTCCAAAATAGTGATGTTGGACAGGCGGCAGTGGGCGGCAGCGCGATCGGTTGAAGAGCATGCATTTGTTTTACTTGTATTTAAGAGCAGTTGGAGGCCACGGAAGGAGATTGATGGCATTGAAGCTCGCCTGGAGAGTTGTTAACACAGTGTCAAAAGAAGGGCCAGAAGTATCCAGATAGTGTCGTCTGCGTAGAGGTGGATCAGAGAATCACCAGCAGCAAGAGCGACATCATTGATGTATACAGAGAAGGAGTCGGTCCAAGAATTGAACCCTGTGGCACCCCCATAGAGACTGCCAGAGGCCCGGACAACAGACCCTCCGATTTGACACATGAACTCGATCGAGAGAAGTAGTGGTGAACCAGGCGAGGCAATCATTAGAGAAACCAAGGCTGTCGAGTCTGCAATGAGGATGTGGTGATTGACAGAGTCAAAAGCCTTGGCAGGTCAATGATCCGGCTGCACAGTATTGTTTCCTATCGATGGCGGTTACGATGTCGTTTATGACCTGTAGCGTGGCTGAGGTGCACCCATGACCAGCTCTGAACCAGATTGCATAGCGAGAAGGTGTTGGTGGGATTCGAAATGGTCGGTATCTGTTTGTTGACTTGGCTTTCGAAGACCTTAGAAAGGCAGGGTAGGATAGATATAGGTCTGTAGCAGTTAGGGTCAAGGGTGTCCCCCCCTTTGAAGAGGGGGATAACCGCAGCTGCTTTCCAATCTTTGGGGATCTCGGACGACACGAAAAGAGAGGTTGAAGAGGCTAGTAATAGGGGTGGCAACAATTTCAGCAGATAGTTTTAGAAGAAAGGGTCCAGATTAATCTAGCCCGGCTGATTTGTAAGGGTCCAGATTTTGCCAGCTTCATTTAGGACATCAGCTGACTGTATTTGGGAGAAAGAGAAATGGGGGAAGCTTGGGCGAGTAGCAGAGGGGAGGGCAGTGCTGTTGTCCGGGGTAGGGGCAGCCAGATGGAAAGCATGGCCAGCCGTGGAAAAATGCTTATTGAAATTCTCAATTATAGTGGATTTGTCGTGGTGACAGTGTTTCCTATCTTCAGAGCGGTTGGAAGCTGGGAGGAGGTGTTCTTATTCTCCATGGACTTTACGGTGTCCAGAACTTTTTTGAATTTGTGTTGCAGGAAGCAAATTTTGCTTGAAAAAGCTAGCCTTGGCTGTTCTAACTGCCTGTGTATATTGGTTTCTGGCTTCCCTGAAGTTGCTATCACGGGGGCTGTTCGATGCTAATGCAGAACGCCATAGGATGTTTTTCTGTTGGTTAAGGCAGTCAGGTCAGGAGAGAACCAAGGGCTATATCTGTTCCTGGTTCTACAATTCTTGAATGGGGCATGCTTATTCAGATGGTGAGGAAGGCATTTTTAAAAATGACCAGGCATCCTCTACTGACGGGATGAGATCAGATATCCTTCCAGGATACCCGGCCAGGTCGATTAGAAAGCCTGCTCGCTGAAGTGTTTCAGGGAGCGTTTGACAGTGATGAGTGGAGGTGTTTGACCGCTGACCCATTACGGATACAGGCAATGAGGCAGTGATCGCTGTGAGATCTCTTGGTTGAAACAGAGAGGTGTATTTGGAGGGCAAGTTTGTTAGGATGATATCTATGGGTCCCCGAGTTTACGGAATTGGGGTGGTACCTGGTAGGTTTCATTGATATTTGTGTGAGATTGAGGGCATTCAAGCTTAGATTGTAGGGTGGCTGGGGTTTTGAGCATGTTCAAATTTAGGTCGCCTAGCAGCAGAACTTCTGAAGATAGATGGGGGGCAATCAGCTTCACATATAGTGTCAGAGCAAAGCTGGGGGCAGAGGGTTGGTCTATAGCAGGCGGCAACGGTGAGAGACTTGTTTTTAGAGAGGTGGATTTTTAAAAGAGAAGTTCAAAATTGTTTGGGAACAGACCTGGATGTAAGACAGAACTCTGCAGGCAGTCTTTGCAGTAGATTGCAACACCGCCCCCTTTGGCCGTTCTATCTTGTCTGAAATTTCTGTAAGTTGGGGATGAAAATATCTGTTTTTGGTGGTCTTTCTAAGCCAGGATTCAGACACGGCAAAACCTTCCGGGTTGGCAGAGTGTGCTAAAGCAGTGACAAAACAACTTAGGGAGGAGGCTTCAATGTTACATGCATGAAGCAAGGCTATTACGGTTACAGAAGTCATCAAAAGAGAGCGCCTGGGGAATAGGGAGTGGAGCCAGGTACTGCAGGGCCTGGATTCACCTCTACATCACAGAGGAACAGAGGAGGAAGTAGGATAAGGGTACGGCTAAAAGCTATGAGAATTGGTCGCCTAGAGCTACTGGAGCAGAGAGTAAGAGGAGGTTTTGGGGCGATAAAATAGTTTAAAGAATAATGTACGACAAAGGTATGCGTAGGATGTGAATACAGTGGAGGTAGACCTAGGTATTGGTGATGATGAGAGAGATATTTGTCTCTAGAAACATCATTGAAACCAGGTGATGTCATCGCATATGTGGGTGGTGGAACTGAGAGGTTGGTATGGTATAGTGAACAGGGCTAGAATCTCTACAGTGAAATAAGCCAATAAACTACCAGAACAGCAATGGACAAGGCATATTTACATTAAGGAAGAGGCATGCTAATCGAGTGATCAATAAGGGGTCAGTGAGTAAGAGGTTGGTTGGGTCGTGGCGATCCAGACAGCTGGCCGGGTATGTGGCTGTCGTAGCAGCATGGGATTGGGGTCCGTTTGTAGATACCTCGTGCGTTTCCGTCGTAAGTTGTGGGGGTTCCGTGTAGTGGGGTTCCCGTGTGGAAGAGGGGATCAATCCAAATTGGCAGAATAGATATAGTGACCCAAGGGAAAAAAAATAAAAAATAAATAAATAAAACGTTGCAGCACTATCAGTGAAGTTCACTAGCAGTGCTTCTCATAACACAGGACTTGTTGTGGTCAGGACCACCCCTCAGCGACCCAGAGAGGCTTCAGTAACTAGTCCTTCTGGATGATATGAGCCCAGACGGGCACATCTGTTTTTATACATATCTTAATTAGACATTCATTATGCAACACAGCAGGGGAGATGCAGCCTCAGTGTGAAAATACAGGTGGCCAACTTTGCTTAAGGCAAAAAGGGGGACTTTTTTTGCAGAATGTGTGAACTTTTGAACCCGCTCTTGTCTCCGAAGGGCGGACGACTTCAGAGTATGTCCTCTTATAGTTACATATTCTTTAGTCAGCTCCTTGCTTCTCCAAGCTTCTCAAACCTGAACACAAGCCCTCACCAGGACCATTAGAAGCATTGCTGAGTGTAAATCAATCCAGAACACGGACRTCCACTTCCAATCAGAGAAGAGGCGTTTCACCTTTAGAAGCAATGTTATACCCTATTACTGTGAGAGGTTAACTTGTTCTTTTATCTATTGCAGGTGTCCATATCTTATTATTGTTATCTTATAATCTTCATTACATATTAAATATTAGGACAAAATGAATTGCCTAGCAACATGAAAATGGAGTCAAATGGCTTAATTTCCTTCCCAAAGATAACAGGGAGGTTAATGTTGGTTAGCTAGCTTCACATTATTCTGAATCCTTCAGTGTCATCCAACCAAATATGACAATCACTCCATGCACCTCCATAGATATTGCAACATTAATCTTGAGACATGATGATGTCTCTCGTTTTGCATGAAAAATAGACACAAATAAACAATATTAGCCGCAAAGCCCTCGTGATCTATTAGAGTGGTTTGTTGAGGAGCTGCGGTGTGTGTTTGAGGCAGGGATGTTGGTAGCTGTACTCACTAAACACGCATYTGTAGTATCTGTGTGCTACGTTAAAGGGTTTCCACTGGTGTGGTATCTCCCTCCACATCATCATGTCTCAGTGACAAAGATCCCATGCAGTGTTAATTTCGTCAACAATAACTATGATGAAAAATATTACTCAACAACCTATTTTTCCTGACGACAACGAATGATGATAATGAAACGAGTTGCTGTGGAAAAAACTAAACACAGCAAAAAAAGAAACATCCTCTCACTGTCAACTGCGTTTATTTTCAGCAAACTTAACATGTGTAAATATTTGTATGAACATAACAAGGTTCAACAACTGAGACATAAACTGAACAAGTTCCACAGACATTTGACTAACAGAAATGGAATAAAGTTACCCTGAACAAAGGGGGGGTCAAAATAAAAAGTAACATTCAGTATCTTGTGTGGCCACCAGCTGCATTAAGTTCTGCAGTGCATCTCCTCCTCATGGACTGCACCAGATTTGCCAGTTCTTGCTGCAAGTTCCCGGTCATTTCTGGGGGGAATGGCCCTAGTTCTCACCCTCCGATCCAACAGGTCCCAGACGTGCTCAATGGAATTGAGATCCGGGCTCTTCGCTGGCCATGGCAGAACACTGACATTCATGTCTTGCAGGAAAACACAAACAGAATGAGCAGTATGGCTGGTGGCATTGTCATGCTGGAGGGTTATGTCAGAATGAGCCTGCAGGAAGGGTACCACGTGAGCACAGCGTTGAGATTGCCTGCAATGACAACAAGCTCAGTCCGATGATGCTTTGACACACCGCCCCAGACCATGACGGACCCTCCAAATCAATCCCGCCCCTGAGTACAGACCTCGGTGTAACGCTCATTCCTTCGACGATAAACGCGAATCCGACCATCACTCCTGGTGGGACAAAACCGCGACTCGTCATTGAAGAGCACTTTTTGCCCCGTCTGGTCCAGCGATGGTGGGTTTGTGCCCATAGGCGACGATGTTGCCGGTGATGTCTGGTGAGGACCTGCCTTACAACAGGCCTACAAGCCCTCAGTCCAGCCTCTCTCAGCCTATTGCGGACAGTCTGAGCACTGATGGAGGGATCGTTCCTGGTGTAACTTGGGCAGTTGTTGTTGCCATACTGTACCTGTTCCGCAGGTGTGATGTTCGGATGTACCAATCCTATGCAGGTGTTGTTACACGTGGTCTGCCACTGCGAGGACGATCAGCTGTCCGTCCTGTCTCCCTGTAGCGCTGTCATAGGTGTCTCACAGTACGGACATTGACATTTATTGCCCTGGCCACATCTGCAGTMCTCATGCCTCCTTGCAGCWTGCCTAAGGCACGTTCACGCAAATGAGCAGGGACCCTGGGCATCTTTCTTTTGGTGGTTTTCAGAGTCAGTAGAAAGGCCTCTTGTAACGGCGTTCCTCCTCCTCTTCATCCGAAGAGGAGGAGCATGGATTGAACCAAAATGCAGCGTTGGAATAAGACATAATGAATTTATTGAACAAGACAAAACGAACTATACTTGACAACTAAACAAAATAACAAACCGAATGTAGACAGACTTGGACCACGAACTTACATGAAACACGAAGAACGAACGAACAAGTACTTACTACAAACAAAACGACGAACGAACGAACGAACGAAACAGTCCCGTATGGTGCAAACATAGACACAGACACAGGAGACAACCACCCACAAACAAACACTGTGAAACTACCTAACTTAATATGATTCTCAATCAGAGGAGATGAAAACCACCTGCCTCTAATTGAGAACCATATTAGGTACCCATTCACCAACATAGAAACAGAAAACATAGACTGCCCACCCAAACTCACGTCCTGACCAACTAACACATACAAAACTAACAGAAAACAGGTCAGGAACGTGACACCTCTTTAGTGTCCTAAGTTTTCATAACTGTGACCTTAATTGCCTACCGTCTATAAGCTGTTAGTGTCTTATAGACCGTTCCACWGGTGCATGTTCATTAACTGTTTATGGTTCATTGAACATTTACAATGAAGATCTGTGAAGTTATTTGGATTTTTACGAATTATCTTTGAAAGACAGGGTCCTGAAAAAGGGACGTTTCATTTTTGCTGAATTTATAACTTTAACAAATGAGTTTTCATTTTTAGTTGACGAAAAGACTCATGGACATTCAATTTGACATGAAGCTGCTTTTCATCTGTATTGTCCATGCATGCATGCCTTTGCAGAATACGGAATGCGATTCTCTCATTGGTTATGATTAGGACGAAAGAGCTGTAGGCCTATACATAAATTGTTTAACCTGTATCCAAGGCTTTGTAGCCTATATAGTAAATCATGGCTAGTRTTGGTTACAATCTTCCACAATAGCAATGTGCCAGTTGTATAAAGGGATAGTAGGCCTAGTTGGACACGGCTATCTGAATGTGCACATGATGGAAGTTAGAAGTAAATATTAATTATTTAATGGGGGAAAAATGCACTGACTAAAATTGTCCGGAGTTTTAGTCAATTAATAATAACTAAAACTAATGATGGATAAAATGACTAAAGTGTGACTAAGGCTCAAATATATTTTAAGACTAAAACTAAATATAAAATAGCAGCCAAAATGAACACTGATCCCTTTGCACCAGATGGCTGGTGGTAAGGCATGGTATGGCTGAACWTGAAAGAAGAGATACACTACATGACCAAAAGTATGTGGACACCTGCTTATCGAACATTTCATTCTAAAACCTCGGGCATTAATATGGAGTTGGTCCCCCCTTTGCTGCTTTAACAGCCTCCACTCTTTTAGGAAGGCTTTCCACTAGATGTTGGAACATTGCTGCGGGGACTTGCTTTCATTCAGCCACAAGAACACTACTGAGGTACCATGTAGAACCATGAAAAACAGCCCCAGACCATTATTCCTCCTCCACCAAACKTTACAGTTGTCACTATGCATTGAGGCAGGTAACGTTCTCCCGGCATCCGCCAAATCCAGATTTGTCCCGTCGGACTGCGTGATTCATCACTCCAGAGAACGCATTTCCAGGCTTGGCATTGCGCATTGTGATGTTAGGCTTGTGTGCGGCTGCTTGGCCAAGGAAACCCATTTCATGAAGCTCCCGACGAACAGTTCTTGTGCTGACATTGCTTCCAGAAGCAGTTTGGAACTCGGTAGTGAGTGTTGCAACTGAGGACAGACGATTTTTACGCACTTCATCACTCTGCGGTCCTGTTCGGTGAACTTGTGTGGCCTAACACTTTGCGGCTGTGCCGTTGTTGCTGCTAGACATTTCCACTTCACAATAACAGCACTTACAGTTGACCGGGGCAGCTCTAGCAGAGCAGAACGTTTACCAACTGACTTGTTGGAAAGGTGGCATCCTATGACGGTGCCACGTTAAAAGTCACTGACCACTTTAGTAACGCCATTATACTGCCAATGTTTGTCTATGGAAATTGCATGGCTGTGTGTTCAATTTGATGTACTTGTCAACAACGGGTGTGGCTGAAACAGCTTAATCCACTAATTTGAAAGGGTGTCCACATAATTTTGTATATATAGTGTATATTGTGGATCAAGGGACCACAACAGTTGCTTGCTACGCCGTCCATTATGAGGAAACTGTACGTCATAATGTGTCAAGTGTTTGCAATTAAACACTCTGCATTTCATAATCCTTTAGTTTTGTGTAATCCAGTACTCGAATACTCTGCCTTGATTTCTAATCACTATACTTAATGATACCGTTTCCTCGGATTCCTTTCATTTGTTGGAGAAGTATTATGGATAATATACTGTMTCTGTTAGATCTGTTACATGACCAGAGAAAGCACTTTGGCATAACCCAGCTCACACATGTTTTTGCCTGCATAAAGTATGTMATTCATTTAAAACCCATAAGGATCAAATAGCAAGCTCTCTTCAAAATAGATATGTGCAGCATGCTAAAATAGTTCAAACATCCCAACTGTGTATCATACATATTGTATTTTGTTCAACCAGTCTGAGATTGCTCCATTCTAATCATCTCTGAGAATATATTTTTGTACAGAAAGTTTCTTTGAATTTTTGGTCAGTTTTTTCTCACATCTCTGAGACTAGGGAGGTCAATACAAAAATTATATATATATATATATATATATATATATACTCTGAACCACTCTCACAACTCTATTTTGTTAGTCTCCGACATATCCTACATGTTTTATTGCCTCCACTGCATCAACTCCCCAAGTCCTAAAATCAAACCCCTCTAAGAATGGCATACTGTTATCTTTTGTTGCTATACCCTTTCTATACCCTTTCTATACCCTTTCTATACCCTTTCTATACCCTTTCTATACCCTTTCTATACCCTCGCCTGACCCTCTTGGCCATCTGGTCTATTGACAGGCATCACCACTGTGCTGACCATGACTACGCTAAGTACCATAGCCAGGAAGTCGCTGCCTAAGGTGTCCTACGTGACGGCCATGGACCTCTTTGTGTCCGTATGCTTCATCTTCGTCTTTGCCGCGCTGATAGAATACGGAACACTGCACTACTTTGTAAGCAACAGGAAGCCAAGCACAAAAAAGGACAAGAAGAAGAAAAACCCGGTGAGTCGTTTATCCAAAACAAAGTGGGCACACAATGACTCTACTCAAGTAGTGAAGATAAAATGGTCAGAATAGCTGAGACAAATGTCAGACACATTTTGAGCTTAATGTGTTTGCAAAGAATATTGACCTTACCTGTGAGAATGTGTTTATATTAGGAATAGGCCAGGTCAAAGGGTGGGGATTACAACACTCTCCAAACACGGAGTTATTTCCAGTCTCTGAAAGCCTCACCAATCACTGTATTACTGTGTTACTGTAATGCAAAGCCTACTACTACTAGGTTCTCTGATGGGAGTAGTCATTGTGAGGCCACCTCGTGCCATGCAGTCTACGAGAGACATAGAACCTGTCCTTAATCCATACCACAGCTGTGCAGTACTATTTTAAAACCTTGTCACATGACCAGAAGGTGTCGGCGCTTCAAATCCCCACAACATCATGACGGCTAAAGTAAAAGCACCAGAGTTAGCTAGCTAGGGAACTTAACAGGGTGTGGAGTGCTCCAGATTCAGCTTCTCTGTAAGTAAGATTTGCTTTTGGATATAAATGTGTGCTGGGTGAATGAGTTTAGACGATCTGAAGGTGTAATGCCAGTTTGCTATCTCTAAGGGGAGGTTCTAAATGAGGTTCTTCACATGGTCTGCCAAGTTGTGATGCAGAAGCCTTTCATCCTTTTGATCTTCATGAATAATAAAGGAAATCGAGGAAATAACATATTTTCATGTCTCATAGATTTGGGTGTAAGAGTCTAACCATTTAGATGTCTCATAGGTTTTGAGTTTAAGGTCTAACCATTGTTCATTTCTCCATAGTTTGATGAGTAAGTTAACCATTTTCCATGTCCTCAATATGGTTTTGGGTGTAAGGGGTAACCGATCTTCATGTCTCATAGGTTCTTGGGGTGTAAGGTCTATACCATTTCCATGCTTTCAGAGGTTTTGTGGTGTAGAGGCTCATTGTTCAATGGTCTGCACACGTTTTGGGTGTAATGTCACGCTATCATTGTCATATCTCTATAGTTTGGGTGTAAGCTAACCAATGTTCATGTCTCATAGTGTTTTGGTGTAACTCAACATTTCATGTCTCATAGGTTTTTGGTGTGTAAGGTCAAACCCATTTCATTGTCTCATATGTGTTTGTTGGGATCTTAACCATTTTCATGTCTCATAGTCTTTGGGTGCTAATGGTCTTACACATTTTTCTGTCTCATAGGTTTGGGTGTAATAGGTGTTCTAACCATGTTCATTGTCTCATAGGTTTTGGGTGTATATTCTAACCATGTTCAGGTCTCATAGGTTTGGGTGTTAGGGTCTAACCGTTTTCATGTCTCAATAGGTTATTGGTGTAAGGTCTAACCAATTTAATGTGCATAGGTTTTGGTGTATGGTCTAACCATTTTCATTTCTCAATAGGTTTTGGGTGTAAGTGTCTATACCATGTTCATCGTCTCATAGTTTTGGTGTAAGGTGCTAACCATTTTCATGTCTCATAGGTTTTGGGTGTAATGGCCTAACCATTTTCATGTCTCATAGTTTGGGTGTAAGGTGTCTAACCATGTCATTTCTCATAGGTTTTTGGTGTAAGGCCATTTTCTATGTCTCATAGGTTTTTGGTGTAAGGGTCTAACCATGTTCATGTCTCATAGGTTTTGGGTGTAAGGCTAACCATGTTTCATGCTCAAAGGTTTTGGGTGTAAGGGTCTAACCATTTTTCATGTCTCATAGGTTTTGGGTAACCTCTTTCATGTCTCATAGGTTTTGGGTGTAAGTCTAACCATGTTCATGTCAAGTAGGTTTTTGGGTTGAACTCACTTTTCATGTCTCATAGGTTTGGGTGTATAAGGGTCTAACCATGTTCATTGTCGCATTAGGTTTTGGTGTAAGTGGTCTAACCATTTTCATGTCTCATAGGTTTTGGGTGTAAGGGTCCTAACCATGTTCATGTCTCATAGGTTTGGGTAAGGTCTAACCTGTGTCATGTCTCATAGGTTTTGGGTGTAAGGGTCTAACCATTTTAAATGTTTGCAGTAAGGTTTGGTGTAAGTGGTCTACCATTTTTCATGTTTCTCATAGGTTTTTGGGTGTAGGTTTAACCATGTTCATGTCTCATAGGTTTTGGTGTAAGGGTCTAACCATTTTCATGTCTCATAGGTTTGGGGTGTAAGTTTGGTCTAACGCATTTCAGTGTCTCCAGTTACGTTTTGGGTGTAAGGAGTCTAACCCTGTCATGTTCTCATAGGGGTTTGGTGTAGTCCTTAACAGCTTTTCCATGTCTCAATAGTTTTGGGTGCTTTAATGCGGTCTTAACACATTTTCCATGTCTCCATAGTGTGTTGTGAGTTTAAGGGGCTGATTACCAGGTTCATGATCTCATCTACGGTTGTGGGTGTTAATGCGGCTAACCTAGTGTCATGTCTGGCGATATGGTTTTTGCTGTCTAAAGTGGGCTTATGTTACCGTAGGCTTTTCTATGTCTCATAGGTTTTTGGTGTTAGCCTGAGAGGGTCTTACTCCTGTTTCAATAAGTCATCATAGGCTTTTTTTCGGGTGTAATTTCTCGTCTAACCATATTCTCATGTCTCCATCGCTTGGGTGTAATGGTCTAACCATTTTCATGTCTCATAGGTTTTGGGTGTAAGGGTCTAACCATGTTCATGTCTCATAGGTTTTGGGTGTAAGGGTCTAACCATCTTCATTTCTCATGGGTTTTAGGTGTAAGAATCTAACCATTTTCTGAAAATTAACATATAAATAAGTAAATAATGATATCCTATTTCAATGTTATGATGGTACAGTAATGGTACAGACAACAACAGTGTATTTATAATCAATCTGTTAAATGTATGCATACTTTAACTGATGTGTTATTCCACTAGGAATAACAGGACTAACAGGAAATAAAATCAGTAAAAAAKCATTTTTGAAGATACAGTAGTTTGAGAGTATAAAGTACTACAAATCCATGTTCAATGTGTTTTTCAGATAAAAATGCCTTTTACTGGGCTTAAAAAATGCCATTGTCTTGTCTTGGTGTAACGGGTCAGCTTTGAGCCCAACTAGGATCAATATCGTCCCTAAATCGTTGATGTCTAGTTTGTAGAATTGACTGGGGATCAACCTGGTCCACAATTTGATGTATCCAGTTCTGCATTTTCCTCCTGTATGTGTGTCTCGACAGTATGTTGTTCCCTTCCTACTTCTACGGTGTTATTTTCTTTAGACGTTCTCTCTGTTGGTCTTTTTACATTTGTTATTTTTTGTGTTGTTCTCTTTTAATTCCACATATTCTTTGTTTCCTGTTGGGACAAAAGCTCCTCCGGCTCTTTTCCTCAAAGGTATATTGCCTGTGTCTGAGTTTCATCTATTGACTGCATGTGTCTGCTGCATTTTGCCTGTCTCTGTACCCAGCTAGTGTACCTCACTGCTACATGTCTGTTTTAGAGACCCTTTCTTTACCTTCACCTCAGAATGTCTTCCGCAATACCACCAAACAAAGCGCTCACTGTGCAGAGGTAGCCAGACGTACTTGTGTAATGACAACATTCTGCTCTCTCATATAACCAGCCCACACACGTCCACAGCTAGTAAAAAGATGRTACAAAATGGTTTCGTTCTGACTTTTTATTTAATTTTTTACACKGTGCAATTTTAACAGTAAAGCAGTCCCAGCTCTATTTCCCCTGTCAAGCTAAGCTACCCGTGTGTTTGTGGGGCTTTTAACCTGACGCTTCCTATAGAATCAGCAGAGCCTTAACAGACTGAAATAGACAACCCCTACACTGTGTTAAGCCTAATTAGTAGTGATCATTTTAATGGCTCCACACGCAGCAGAGTAGATTTAGCCCCAGTAATCTCTAAAACACTCACAGTTGCACAGGGTGCTACTGAAGAGCTACAGGTAACTGTTTCCAAAATAATGGAAACACTCAAGTGAGGCTTACAAAGTATATTGAAAGCAAGTGCTTCCACACAAGTGTGGTTTCTGAGTTAATTAAGCAATTAGCATCCCATCATGCTTAGGGTCATGTATAAAATACTGGGCAATGCTGCTACCATGGCYATGCCCCCATAGGATGACAATGCCCATCCATAGGGCACGAGAGGTCAATGAATGGTTTGATGAGCATGAAAACGATGTAAAGCACATGCCATGGCCATCTCAGTCACCAGATCTCAACCCATTTTGAACTTATGGGAGATTCAGGAGCAGCGCCTCTGACAGCGTTTTCCACCACCATCAACAAAACACCAAATAATGGAATTTCTTGTGGAAGAATGATGTGAATCCCTCCAATAGAGTTCCAGACGCTTGTAGAATGTATGGTAAGATACATTGAAGTTGTTCTGGCTTGTGGTGGCCCAATTCCCTCTTAAGACGCTTTATGTTGGTGTTTCCTTTATTTTGGCAGTTACCTGTATATTTAACACTCAAGTAAAGATGATGGTGTGCTTTAAAAAAYGGAATCACCCTGAATCTATTATATGGAAGTGTAACATATCTTAATGGGGTAATTTGACTGAATTTAAATACTATTAGTCAGAGGATACTGTAAGTATGGTAAACATTTGAACCAGCCATTTAAAGTGAGGCCATTTTTATAGCTATTTTAAATAATGGACAAAAATTAACTATAGCTGACACTAAGCTTTGATTATAGTGGTAGGGATCCAGAGTAGGAGACGAAGGCCTATATTCAACCTGTAAAGCTGAACTTCCACGGTGCGGATTGAATAGAGCCCTAAGTGTTTCCATCAATTATTCATTTTGAGAGGTTGTCTACTTCATCCGGTTAAAGCTGGTTATKCCACTTTTGTTTGCAAACCCCGGCCACACTGCAGGATCTGGGTTTGCTCTTCTGCTTGAGCTAGCTTCCACGACACGCTTCCTTCCCCCGTGCAACCCCCCCTTTGAGAACCAAGTCACATGACCTGATGCTGCTTCCTGGTGCAAATCTAGGTTGATGATAAAAGGTTAAAACAATGTAATAATTCCATGCGGAAGCGTTGGAAAATTAACAAATTCATTGGACCAGCGCCATTGCTGATTCTACAGAATTAACGAGCAAAAGTGACTGGAAGCAAATGTTAGCAGTACAAAAAGTTTCTCATTTTAGCTAACTACTCACCAAACACAGCATACCTGTTTTACTGTCATTATATTCTTTAAAAAATTATAAAAAATTATCTGCAGCCACTTTATTACTTCATTTCTCGACCATTGGTGACATTTTCAATGCTATTCATATGTCATGTTTTGTCTTTGATCATCATGTCTTGTCCCTGTGCTTCCCTCTGCTGGTCTTATTAGGTTCTTTCCTTTTTCTATCCCTCTCTCTCCCCTCCCTTCTCCCTCTCTCGCTCTCTCTCTCTATCGTTCCGTTCCTGCTCCCAGCTGTTTCTCATTCTCCTAACTACCTCATTTACTCTTTCACACCTGTCCCCTATTTTGCCCTCTGATTAGAGTCCCTATTTCTCCCTCGTTTTCCGCTTCTGTCCTTGTCGATTCTTGTTTGATGTTTGCTGTTCTGTGTCCTTGTTCCGCCCTGTCGTGTTTTTGCCTTCTTCAGATGCTGGTGTGAGCAGGTGTCTATGTCAGCTACGGCCTGTGCCTTCCTGAAGCGACCTGCAGTCTGTGGTCGCGCTCCAGTCGTTCCTCTCTACTGACGAGAGGATTTCAGTTTCCTGTTTTGGATTTACTATGATTTATCCAGGAGTCATATGTTTGTTTAAGACTGGATTAAAGACTCTGTTTCTATTAGTCGCTTTTGGGTCCTCATTCACCAGCATAAACAGAAGAATCCGACCAAGAATGGACCCAGCGACTACGGATTCTCGCAACACTGCCGTCGAGATCCAGGGAGCAATGCTCGGCAGACACGAGCAGGATTGTCTGCTGCTCGTCATGCCGTTGAGACCCTGGCGTTCAGGTCTCGCATCTCTCAGGACAGTTTCAGAGTCTTCGTCTCGTGCCACCGAGTACTTCCTGGTCTTCCGAGTCTCCGGAACCTAGGGTTAATAACCCACCTTGTTACTCTGGGCAGCCCACTGAGTGTCGCTCCTTTCTCACCCAGTGTGATATTGTGTTCTCTCTCCAGCCCAACACATACTCAAGAGAGAGAGCTCGGATCGCTTACGTCATATCACTCCTTACTGGTCGGGCTCGGGAGTGGGCACAGCTATCTGGGAGGCAAGGGCTGAGTGTTCTAACGTTTATCAGAACTTTAAAGAGGAGATGATACGGGTTTTTGATCGTTCAGTTTTGGGAAGGAGGCTTCCAGGGCCTGGCTTCCCTATGTCAAGGTGATCGATCCATAACGGATTACTCTATAGAGTTTCGCACTCTTGCTGCATCCAGTGACTGGAACGAGCCGGCGTTGCTCGCTCGTTTTCTGGAGGACTCCACGCTGAGGTTAAGGATGAGATTCTCTCCCGGGAGGTCCTTCCAGCGTGGACTCTTTGATTGCACTCGCCATCCGCATAGAACGAGGGTAGATCTTGTCACCGGCTCGTGGAAGAGGCTCGCGTTAACGGTGTTCCCCTCTCCGCATCTCAACCATCCTCCCTCACCGGCTCAGAGACTGAGCCCATGCAGCTGGGAGGTATTCGCATCTCGACTAAGGAGAGGGAACGGAGAATCACCAACCGCCTTTGCCTCTATTGCGGTTCTGCTGGACATTTTGTCATGTCATGTCCAGTAAAAGCCAGAGCTCATCAGTAAGCGGAGGCTACTGGTGAGCGCTACTACTCAGGTCTCTCCATCAAGATCCTGACTACCTTGTCGGTCCATCTACGCTGGACGGTTCGGCTGCTTCCTGCAGTGCCTTGATAGACTCTGGGGCTGAGGGTTGTTTTATGGACGAAGCATGGGCTCGGAAACATGACATTCCTCTCAGACAGTTAGGGAAGCCCAGCCCATGTTCGCCTTAGATGGTAGTCTTCTCCCCAGTATCAGATGTGAGACACTACCTTTAACCTCACAGTATCTGGTAACCACAGTGAGACCATTCCTTTTTGATTTTTCGGTTCACCTTTACACACTGTTGTTTTGGGTCATCCCTGGCTAGTATGTCATAATCCTTCTATTAATTGGTCTAGTAATTCTATCCTATCCTGGAACGTTTCTTGTCATGTGAAGTGTTTAATGCTGCTATCCCTCCTGTTTCTTCTGTCCCTCTACTCAGGGGGAACCTGGTGATTTGACAGGAGTGCCGGAGGAATATCATGATCTGCGCACGGTCTTCAGTCGGTCCAGAGCCACTCTCTCCTCCTCACCGGTCGTATGATTGTTGTATTGATCTCCTTCCGGGGACCACTCCCCTCGGGGTAGACTATACTCTCTGTCGGCTCCGAACGTAAGGCTCTCGAGGATTATCTGTCTGTTTCTCTCGACGCCGGTACCGTGGTGCTTCTTCTCCCGCGGAGCGGGGTTTTTTTTGTTAAGAAGAAGGAGGTACTCTGCGCCCCTGCGTGGATTATCGAGGGCTGAATGACTAACGGTTAAGAATCGTTATCCGCTTCCCTTATGTCGTCAGCCTTCGAGATTCTGCAGGAGCCAGGTTCTTACAGTTGGCCTTAGCGCTACGTATCATCTCGTGCGCATCAGAGAGGGGGGGACGAGTGGAAAACGGCGTTTAACACTCCGTTAGGGCATTTTGAATACCGGGTTCTACCGTTCGTCTCGCTAATGCTCCAGCTGTCTTTCAGGCATTAGTTAATGATGTACTGAGAGACATGCTGAACACTTTGTTTTCGTTTACCTTGACGATATCCTGATTTTTTCACCGTCCACGAGATTCATGTTCAGCACGTTCGACGTGTACTCCAGCGCCTTTTAGAGATTGTCTCTACGTGAAGGCTGAGAAGTGCGCCTTTCATGTCTCCTCTGTCACATTTCTCGGTTCTGTTATTTCCGCTGAAGCATTCAGATGGATCCCGCTAAGGTCCAGGCTGTCAGCGATTGGCCCGTTCCTAAGTCACGTGTCGAGTTGCAGCGCTTTCCTGGTTTCGCTAATTTTATCGGCGTTTTCATTCGTAATTTCGGTCAAGTGGCTGCCCCTCTCACAGCTCTGATTCTGTCAAGACTTGCTTTAAGTGGTCCGGTTCGCCCAGGGAGCTTTTGATCTCCTCAAGAAGCGTTTTCATCCGCTCCTATCCTTGTTACTCCTGACGTCACTAAACAATTCATTGTCGAGGTTGACGCTTCAGAGGTGGGCGTGGAGAGCCATTTGTCCCAGGCGCTTTCATTCTGACGATAAGCGTCATCCTTGCGCTTACTTTTCTCATCGCCTGTGCCATCGGAACGCAACATATGTGGGTAACCGCGAACTGCTCGCCATCCGCTTAGCCATAGGCGAATGGCGAAGTGGTTGGAGGGGCGACCGTCCTTTTGTCGTTTGGACTGACCATAGAAACTTGAGTACATCCGTTCTTGCCAAACGACTTAATGCACGTCAAGCTCGTTGGGGTCGTTGTTTTCGCTCGTTTCGAGTTCGTGATTTCCTATCGCCCGGGAAATAAGAACACAACCTGATGCCTTATCCCGTCTCTTTAGTTCTTCTGTGGCTTCTACCGACCCGAGGGATTCTCCCTGAAGGGCGTGTTGTCGGGTTGACTGTCTGGGAATTGAGAGACAGTAAAGCAAGCACTCACTCACACTGCGTCGCCGCGCGCTTGTCCTAGTAACTTCTGTTCGTTCCTTCTCTACTCGTCTGCTGTTCTTCAGTGGCTCACTCTGCCAAGTTAGCTGGCCACCCGGCGTTCGGGTACGCTTGCTTCTATTCGCCAGCGTTTTGGTGGCCTACTCAGGAGCGTGACAGCGGCCGTTTCGTGGCTGCTTGTCGGACTGCGCGCAGACGTAAGTCAGGTCTCTTCTCTGCCGGTCCAGACCGCTTCCCATTCTCTCGACATGGTCTCACATCGCCTTAAGACTTTATTACGCGTCTGCCTTCGTCTGCGGGAAGACTGTGATTCTTATGGTTATCGATAGGTTCTCTAAGGCGGCACATTTCATTCCCTCGCTAAGCTCCTTCCGCTAAGGAGACGGCACAAATCATCATTGAGAATGTGTTCAGAATTCATGTCTCCGTTTAGACGCGTTTTCAGACAGAGGCCCGCAATTCACGTTAACGTTTTGGAGGAGTTCTGTCGTTTGATTGTGCTTCCGTCAAGTCTCTCTTCCGGGTTTCATCCCCAGTCTAACGGTCAAGCAGAAAGGGCCAATCAGATCGATTGGTCGCAGATTACGCAAGCCTTTCTTTTCGAAACCCTGCGTCTTGGGCAGAACAGCTCCCCTGGGCAGAATAGCGCTACAGCCATCACGCTTCCTTCGTGCTGCTACGGTTCGGGCTATCTCGTTCAGAGTAGTCTTGGGTACCACCCTCCTTGTTCTCGTCGCAGCTCGCCGAGGCGTTCCAGCGTTCCCATCCTCAGAGGACGGGCTTTTAGTCCAAAACGTGAGTGAGCGCACCTGGAGGGGGTCAGGTCTGCAGCTTGTATTGAGGGAGTCCTTACGGATAAGGAGGCAACTGTGAGAGCCGCCAATGATAAACGTAGGATTAAGAGTCCTAGGTATATGGTCAAGAGCCGCGTTCCAGAGAAGTTGGTTAGCTCATCCACTGTAGAGCCGTATTCGCCCGCTTCAGCAGCAAGCTTCTCGCCAAGTTTGACTCCGCGTTCATTGGTCGTTCCGTGTCTCCTCAGTGCGTTCACTCCTTGTGCTGTCGCACTGGCTCTTCCGCACATCTAGTCGTTACCAAGAGTCAGACAGCGCGATAATGAGACCTGTCTCCATGTCTCGCTGATGTCAAGCCTTTATCCTTCGGCGCCCCCGTTCCGATACCTCCTGCTTCAATCCGCCGCCCCCCGTCTTGTCGAGGCCTGGCACCATAATATGTACAAAGTACAAGACGGAAATCATGGACATTGCGTTCTCGAGGCGGGTTTCACCATACTTAGGTGGAGATTGGGTGTACGTCCTGAAGGAGAGGAGTTGGGTTCCATTCATCGGACTGCTAGAGCCGTCGTTGATTGTGTGATTTCTTCTCGTTCCGCCAGGATGTTCGCTCCTCGAGTGCGCCAGAAGGCGCTCGATGGGTGACATGAGCTGGGTGGGTACTGGTCCATGTTTTGTCATTTGATCATCATGTCTTGTCCCTGTGCTTCCTCTTCTGTGGTCTTGATTAGGTCTTTCCCTTTTTCGATCCCTCTCTCTCCCCCTCCCTTCTCTCCCTTCCTCTCGCTCTCTTCTTCTTATCTTCCCGTTCGTGCTCCCAGCGTTCTCATTCTCCTAACTACCTCATTTATCTTTTCACACCTGTCCCCTATTTTGCCCTTCTGATTAGGTCCCTATTTCTTCCCTCTTTTCCGCTTCTGTCCTTGATTCGTGTCTTGTTTGATGTTGCTGTTCTGTGTCCTTGTTCCCCTGTCGTGTTTTTGCCTTTCTTCAGAATGCTAGCGTGTGATGCAGGTGTCTATGTCAGCTACGGCCATGTGCCTTCCTGAAGCGACCCTGCAGTCGTGGTCGCGGTCCGCAAGTCGCGTCCCTCTCTACTGACGAGAGGATTGTTCATGTATCAACTGTTTGGGATTTTACCTATGCTATTATTCCAGGAGTATCATTGTTTGCTTTAAGGACTGATTAAAGACTCTGTTTACTGATTAAGCAAGCTTTGGGTCACTAAGCATTCACCAGCATAAGCA
>NC_036863.1:4838056-4853231 GCF_002910315.2 Salvelinus sp. IW2-2015 | reverse complement strand
ACCTAACCTCTAACCCTAGCCTCTAGGTCCTATCCCGTAGCCTCTAACTTCTAACCCCAACCTCTAACCCTAGCCTCTAATCCCTAGTCCTAGCCTCTAACCCTAGTCCCTAGCCTCTAACCCCTAGCCTCTAACCCCAAGCCCTAACCTCTAGGCCTATCCCCTAGCCTCTAACCCCTAGTCCCTAACCTCTAATCTCTAGCCCCTAACCTCTAGCCTCTAACCCCAAGCCTCTAACCCCTATCCCTAATCTCTAACCCCTAGTCCCTAACCTCTAATCTCTAGCCCCTAACCTCTAGCCTCTAACCCCAAGCCTCTAACCCCTATCCCTAATCTCTAACCCCTAACCCATAGACACTAACACCTAACCTCTAGGCCCTATCCCATAGCTTCTAACCCCTAGTCCCTAACCTCTAATCTCTAGCCCTAACCTCTAACCCCTAGCCTCTAACCACTATCCCCTAATCTCTAACCCTAACCCATAGGCACTAACACCTAACCTCTAGGTCCTATCCCATAGCCTTTTAGCATCTTGGAAGTTTTTTGCCTTTTTATTGTAGCTAATGGATGTCATGCCAGTGCTATGTATAGGTAATCATACTGCTTTCCTAATGTCCTCATAAAATGAATCATATGTGTGTCAAGTACATCAAATTCCATAAGCATTGGAGTTAAATGTTTAACGGCATGTGTCATCATAAAAATATCAAAACACTGATTTGGCTGTAGCTCCTTCTCTGCAGCTCAAATTTGCCCAGCACTAGAATACAAGGATGCTTGTAGTTCCTTTGAAAACGATGCATAACACATGTAAAGATTGGTTGGTTCACATTATACTCTGATTGAATGACAACCAGGGATTTGCAGCTAGGTCGAAAATATACAGGTTAATACAACCTAATAATTCCATGTGGAGCGTTTGAAAATAAACACAATTAATTGGACCAGCTCTGTGGCTGATTCTACAGGAATATGTCATGTTTTGTCTTTGATCATCATGTCTTGTCCCTGTGCTTCCCTCTGCTGGTCTTATTAGGTTCTTCCCTTTCTATCCCTCTCTCTCCCCCTCCCTCTCTCCTCTCTCGCTCTCTCTCTCTATCGTTCCGTTCCTGCTCCCAGCTGTTTCTCATTCTCCTAACTACCTCATTTACTCTTTCACACCTGTCCCCTATTTTGCCCTCTGATTAGAGTCCCTATTTCTCCCTCTGTTTTCCGCTTCTGTCCTTGTCGGATTCTTGTTTGATGTTTGCTGTTCTGTGTCCTTGTTCCGCCCTGTCGTGTTTTTGCCTTCTTCAGATGCTGCGTGTGAGCAGGTGTGCTATGTCAGCTACGGCCTGTGCCTTCCTGAAGCGACCTGCAGTCTGTGGTCGCGTCTCCAGTCGTTCCTCTCTACTGACGAGAGGATTTCAGTTTCCTGTTTTGGGATTTACCTTGATATTATCCAGGAGTATCATTGTTTGTTTAAGACTGGATTAAAGACTCTGTTTCATTAAGTCGCTTTTGGGTCCTCATTCACCAGCATAAACAGAAGAATCCGACCAAGAATGGACCAGCGACTACGGATTCTCGCAACACTGCCGTCGAGATCCAGGGAGCAATGCTCGGCAGACACGAGCAGGAATTGTCTGCTGCTCGTCATGCCGTTGAGACCCTGGCCGTTTCAGGTCTCCGATCTCTCAGGACAGTTTTCAGAGTCTTCGTCTCGTGCCACCAGCTACTTCCTGGTCTTCCGAGTCTCCGGAACCTAGGGTTAATAACCCACCTTGTTACTCTGGGCAGCCCACTGAGTGTCGCTCCTTTCTCACCCAGTGTGATATTGTGTTTCTTCTCCAGCCCAACCATACTCAAGAGAGAGAGCTCGGATCTTACGTCATATCACTCCTTACTGGTCGGGCTCGGGAGTGGGCACAGCTATCTGGGAGGCAAGGGCTGAGTGTTCTAACGTTTATCAGAACTTTAAAGAGGAGATGATACGGGTTTTGATCGTTCAGTTTTTGGAGGAGGCTTCCAGGGCCCTGGCTTCCTATGTCAAGGTGATCGATCCATAACGGATTACTCTATAGAGTTTCGCACTCTTGCTGCATCCAGTGACTGGAACGAGCCGGCGTTGCTCGCTCGTTTTCTGGAGGACTCCACGCTGAGGTTAAGGATGGAGATTCTCTCCCGGGAGGTTCCTTCCAGCGTGGACTCTTTGATTGCACTCGCCATCCGCATTAGAACGACGGGTAGATCTTCGTCACCGAGCTCGTGGAAGAGAGCTCGCGTTAACGGTGTTTCCCCTCTCCGCATCTCAACCATCTCCTCCCACCGGCTCAGAGACTGAGCCCATGCAGCTGGGAGGTATTCGCATCTCGACTAAGGAGAGGGAACGGAGAATCACCAACCGCCTTTGCCTCTATTGCGGTTCTGCTGGACATTTTGTCATGTCATGTCCAGTAAAAGCCAGAGCTCATCAGTAAGCGAGGGCTACTGGTGAGCGCTACTACTCAGGTCTCTCCATCAAGATCCTGTACTACCTTGTCGGTCCATCACGCTGGACGGTTCGGCTGCTTCCTGCAGTGCCTTGATAGAC
Organism: Salvelinus sp. IW2-2015; assembly: GCF_002910315.2. Taxonomy (NCBI): domain Eukaryota; kingdom Metazoa; phylum Chordata; class Actinopteri; order Salmoniformes; family Salmonidae; genus Salvelinus; species Salvelinus sp. IW2-2015. Next base: position 4,850,659 of record NC_036863.1, on the reverse strand, counting down.
TCTGGGGCTGAGGGTTGTTTTATGGACGAAGCATGGGCTCGGAAACATGACATTCCTCTCAGACAGTTAGGGAAGCCCACGCCCATGTCGCCTTAGATGGTAGTCTTCTCCCCAGTATCAGATGTGAGACACTACTTTAACCCTCACAGTATCTGGTAACCACAGTGAGACCATTCCTTTTTGATTTTTCGTTCACCTTTTACACCTGTTGTTTTGGGTCATCCCTGGCTAGTATGTCATAATCCTTCTATTAATTGGTCTAGTAATTCTATCCTATCCTGGAACGTTTCTTGTCATGTGAAGTGTTTAATGTCTGCTATCCCTCCTGTTTCTTCTGTCCTCTACTCAGGAGGAACCTGGTGATTTGACAGGAGTGCCGGAGGAATATCATGATCTGCGCACGGTCTTCAGTCGTCCAGAGCCAACTCTCTTCCTCCTCACCGGTCGTATGATTTGTATTGATCTCCTTCCGGGGACCACTCCCCTCGGGTAGACTATACTCTCTGTCGGCTCCCGAACGTAAGGCTCTCGAGGATTATCTGTCTGTTTCTCTCGTCGGGACCGGTACCGTGGTTGCCTTCTTCCTCTCCGCCGGAGCGGGGTTTTTTTTTGTTAAGAAGAAGGACGGTACTCTGCGCCCCTGCGTGTGATTATCGAGGGCTGAATGACATAACGGTTAAGAACGATGTTATCCGCTTCCCTTATGTCGTCAGCCTTCGAGATTCTGCAGGGAGCCAGGTTCTTTACTAAGTTGGACCTTCGTAAACGCTTCTAGTCAATACTCTCTGTGCGCATCAGAGATGGGGGACGAGTGGAAAACGGCGTTTAAACTCCGTTAGAGGGCATTTTGAATACCGGGTTCTACCGTTCGTCTCGCTAATGCTTCCTAGCTGTCTTTCAGGCATTAGTTATGATGTACTGAGAGACATGCTGAAACTCTTGTTTTTGTTTACCTTGACGATATCCTGATTTTTTTCACCTGCACTCGAGATTCATGTTCAGCACGTTCGACGTGTACTCCAGCGCCTTTTAGAGAATTGTCTCTACGTGAAAGGCTGAGAAGTGCGCCTTTCATGTCTCCTCTGTCACATTCTTCGGTTCTGTTATTTCCGCTGAAGGCATTCAGATGGATCCCGCTAAGGTCCAGGCTGTCAGCGATTGCCCGTTCTAAGTCACGTGTCGAGTTGCAGCGCTTTCTCGGTTTCGCTAATTTCTATCGGCGTTTCATTCGTAATTTCGGTCAAGTGGCTGCCCCTCTCACAGCTCTGACTTCTGTCAAGACTTGCTTTAAGTGGTCCGGTCCGCCCAGGGAGCTTTTGATCTCCTCAAGAAGCGTTTACATCCGCTCCTATCCTTGTTACTCCTGACGTCACTAAACAATTCATTGTTGCTGAGAGGTTGACGCTTCAGAGGTGGGCGTGGAGAGCGCATTCTGTCCCAGCGCTTTCATTCTGACGATAAGTCATCCTTGCGCTTACTTTTCTCATCGCCTGTCGCCATCGGAACGCAACTATGATGTGGGTAACCGCGAACTGCTCGCCATCCGCTTAGCCATAGGCGAATGGCGACAGTGGTTGGGGGGCGACCGTCCTTTTGTCGTTTGGACTGACCATCAGAACTGAGTACATCCGTTCTGCTCAACGTAAGCGCTCTAAGTCGCATCGTTAGGGTGAGTTTGGGCGTTGTTGTCGCTCGTTTCGAGTTCGTGATTTCCTATCGCCGCGGAAATAAGACACAAGCCTGATCGCTTATCCCGTCTCTTTAGTTCTTCTGTGGCTATGTCTACCGACCCGAGGGATTCTCCCTGAGAGGGCGTGTTGTCGGGTTGACTGTCTGGGAATTGAGAGACAGGTAAAGCAAGCATCACTCACACTGCGTCGCCGGCGCTTGTCTAGTAACTTCTGTTCGTTCCTGTCTCTACTCGTCTGGCTGTTCTTCAGTGGGCTCACTCTTGCCAAGTTAGCTGGCCACCCCGGCGTTCGGGGTCGCTTGCTTCTATTCTCCATCGCGCATTTTGGTGGCCTACTCCTTAGGAGCGTGACAGCGCCGCCGTTTCTGATGGCGTTGCTGTTCGGAAGATCTGCGCGCAACTATAGACAGGGTAAAAAAACTCGTTCCTTCAGTCCCCGTCGTGCTTCCAGGATATAGGCTCCTAGTGCCCATTCCTTCATGCTGACCATGGTATCTACACAATCTGCGCGTGTAGACTTATTACCGGTCTGCCTTCGTATCTGGCAGGTGCGAGAAGCTCGCTGATTCTCTGGGTTCTGTAATTAGGGTTTAATGCGGATAAGGTTCTCTATAGGCGCATCAAGTATTCATTCCACTTATCTGGCGTAAGCTTCCTTCCGCTAAGGAGACGGCAGCAAATCATCAGTGAGAATGTGTCAGAATTCATGGCTCTCCCGTTAGAGACGCCGTTTTCAGACAGAGGCCCGCACTTCACGTCACAGTTATTGGAGGAGTTTCTGTCGTTTGATGTGGTGCTTCCGGTCGGAGATCTCTCTTCCGGGTTCATCCCCAGTCTAACGTCAAGCAGAAGAAAGGGCCAATCAGATCGATTGGTGTACGCATAATTACGCAGCCTTTCTTTCAGAAACTCCGGCGTCTTGGGCCAGAACAGCTTCCCCTGGGCATCAGGGATCAGTTACGCTTCCAACTTGCTTTCTCTTCGTCGACTTCCTTGCTATTCACAGGGCTTATACTGCGTACAGGTAGTAGTCTTGCTATGTGTAACTAGAGGTTAGGGACTATAGGTTAGGGGTTAGAGGGTAGGTGTTAGAGGCTAAAGGCTTTGGCCTCTGTTCAGTTAGTAGCGATTCCATTCAGTTTATTTGAATACTGTATGTAACTGCGTCATTATATTTCTAAATGAATCATACACAAAATATTATGCTGGGTCAGCAAAAATTCAGTCTTATAGTTAATCACGAGAGAAGACATATGTGCAAAGGTTGCTTGCCATTTTGAGATAAAAGCCCATGAAAATGCTAATTGTGCCTCCTTTGACTGATGGAGCAAAGAACTATTTTAGGAATTGTCAGAAATGAAAGGCTGTGCCCTCAAGTGGTGAGCAGGCTTTAAAGGAGGTTGATTTAACCCATTTAGGGATAGGAAATGGAGGAACAGTGAGTCCCTGCTCAACAGTCTTTCTTATCGTACAGCTTACATCATAATCCATTTAGAATAAATTMAAATGTTCCCCCTCTGAAATCCACACAATGGCATCCACATACAGAACAAGAATTATGTAATTTKAGTGAATCATTATGCAAAAAGGGACTGTGTTTAGGTTTGGGACTAATGATAAATAACCATGATACTCCTCGTATTTTCCCATGACGTGCAAAACAGAGCTTAAAATAGGTTGCCCAGCACTAGCATCATCTTTCAACTAAATAAAGCCCAACTACACAATGTATCCTACAGAAGCCAGATACTTTGTACTTTTGGCTTTACCCATAGGTGTAATTTGCATTGTGTGTTCCAAAGGGAATAGTCCATTGTCAGCTTTAAGCCACTCTAATTAAATACAGGTACCACTGATGGCTTATTTGTGTTTTACTGAATGCTTAAAAATATTCAATTTCCAAGTGAAGTTSCAAATTATATTTTGTGTACTAAGATAGAGACTAAATTAGGTCCCCCATGTTTCACCTCTTAGACTCTAGTTGCTAACTGTTCTCTCTCTGTTAAAAGCAGACCCCTACGGTGGACATACGCCCTCGCTCAGCCACCGCCATCCAGATGAACAACGCSACCCACATGCAGGAGCGGGATGAGGAGTATGGCTACGAGTGCCTRGACGGCAAGGACTGCACCAGCTTCTTCTGCTGTTTCGAGGACTGCCGCTCCGGGGCCTGGCGGCATGGRCGGTTGCACATCCGTGTCGCCAAGATAGACTCGTACGCTCGCATCGGTTTCCCCACCGCTTTCGGTCTCTTTAACCTGGTTTACTGGATCTCCTATCTCTATCTCTAGATCCAGCGTGTAGCCAGACTTAGAATATACGTTCTGCTCCAACAAGACCATTTTTAAGAAGGGACCCACTGAAATGTTTTCCTTTTATTTTTGTTGCTCTTTTATTTCGTTGTTTGATCATTCATATTTTTTAAAGCAAAAGTTGTAGCAAACCCAATAGGCATGCAGGGATCTGGAGTCTGATAGTGGAACTACGACTGTGCTTTGTGTAAGCAAGAACCTAAGCTCACCATAGTGATTCTGCATGACTACGTTTCCCAGATTCCCCTTGGTCAGGTATTGGTTTATGTAGAAGTTATTCAATATCAGGGCCGCTTCAATGTTTTATTTGTATCTGCCCTTAGTCAGCATATTAGATCACAGTGAAAAGGGCAGTTTCCTGTTTTTTTGTATTAACAAGTTACGCATGCGCTACAGAAGACAAATGTCAGATATGACGTCAGCTTATTTTCCCATGTTATTATTTATCCGTCCAAAATACAAAAAGCACTTTAATAGTTATATAGGTTGAACAGTAAGTATGATTTTACATTTTACTTTGATATGTTTCTTTTAGCTAACTGTTAAACATTACTTTAGCAGTGTTAAACATTACTTTAGCAGTGTTAAACATCACTTTTGCATTGTTGAACATTATTTTTTTTCATGTGTGGTCAGAGCGCTAAAAAAGACTGTTTATGGTCGACTGTACAGACACTGTGTATATATGTTATTATGTAGTGGTTTACATTTATTGCATGCACCTTTCAGGCCAAAATTCAACACGTTTTAAGGTATTCTATTGTTGGCTATGGATGCAAAAAAAGAACACGGCTGATTATAATTTCTTTTTGAGGAAAAGTCGAAAATGAGACAAATACTTTCAGATGTTGACTTCTAAGTTCATGTTCATCTCCACCAATATGTATTAAGACAGGATCAGTACAGACCTTACAGGCAAAACCTTATATCAACTTTTATCAACTTGTAGTGTTCTGAGGACCTAATCTTCCTTTTCAAACACTTTGCTATTTCTGGCAATCTTCTTCAATTGACACAGGTGTGGCTGTGCTGGCTCCTATTGGAGGTGTGTAGATAAGAAATAGGCATCAAAAACATCCCAAAAATATTCTGCTCCTTTTTCTCCCCGACAACCACTTGGTGGACGTGAGTATTACACAAACACAGCAAGCAGTGTTTTACTTMATTGGGCTGGCACGTTGAGTGTCTACACTGGAAGCGGCGGTAGTTCTGAATGCCTACACCCATCAAAATGCCCAAACTCTCAGTGACAGAAAACACACTCCCATTTGCCATAAGACTGAACAGCATTGCTTAGTCACTGCATTAAAACAGATCCATCTGTCTCAATGGGTGGTTTAGGGGGACTTAAGGCAAAAACGAACAGTTTAACTGGAGGAATATTGCTGAACTTGACAGCTCCATGGAGAAGAAAGCATCTGCTTGTGACCAGACCAGATGCATAAGCCTTACTCTCTTTGAAGAGACACACTGTGGAAATTACAATGATCTGAYGCTGAAAACGTATTGAAAGATCTGGGAGAAGTTCAGGAATTCATTTWGKTTTKTTTWGTTKTTKTTTTTTCCAGTGTTTATAATGCATCATTAAATCATTAATGTGTCAGTACAACATTACTCATGTACTGTATAGTGTAGCACATTGTGAATGTCAACATAAGTACTCAAACTGCTTTGAGTACTAATGTGCTTCACATCATACGGTACAGAGGTCTTACAATGCAACTTGAGGGATATTTATATACCCAAATCATAGCCAACCGTTTCCAAACGAGTACCTTAGGTAGCCRGAGGATGTTAAAGAGCAGTGCTTGAATCAAAATAAATAAGTCATTATGCATATTGTAAGTCACATGATATTATGTACATAGTAGATCACAAAAGGAAACCAAYACTTAACAAACCCTTACATTTTTGAATGGGGAACTTATTGGTTTGTTGTCTTTCCTTCATTTAACCCCTTTCATTTATATCATTACAATATGCTTGAACCTGTGGGATATTGTGGGGTATTTTTCAAGGAAATTGTATTTCCCTATTTAGATGGCCCTTAACAAAACAGAGATGGAGAATGTCATTTGTCAACAACGAGACACACTTTCGTTCTATGTAGAAATTAATTTATCGTGTTGTAGTTGTATTATTTTCCATGTTGTGGTCTACATAGGCTTTAAAGACCAGKTATAGTCTGTTCATTGAATGTTATGGCTAAAAAAGTAGGTGGCAAAGTTACTTATTAACCAGCCTCAATTGAAAATATATTTTCAGACATTTTACTGTGATGTTAGCTACTTCCTGAGGTACTGAACAGATGTGCTACTCCAGAGTGATCTTCAGAGTTTCKGTATTAACTGTACTACCCATAGTTAGTTGAATGAAGTGGAAACTGAAGTGCTTTCATTCACTAGTGGTCCCATATATTGTACCTGTTGCGAAGCTATCACTCAGTACCCGGGTGTGTCTTAAGCATGTATGTTGTTTTTTGCACTTCTTGAAAAGAAAGGAATTTATTTTTTGGGCCACTTGATAGTTTACTTAAAGGTCCAATGCAGCCTTTTTCTGGGTAACAATTAAGTACMTTACTGTGATTGTTTTTTCAAAAATTAACAAAAATAGCTTCTTAGCGAAGAGCAATTTCTCAAGCAAGAATTTTGCTTGGACMTTCTGGGAGTGGTCTGAAAACTATCTTTGAATGGCGGAGAGGTTTGGAACTCTCTTATTTACATTTGAGTAATTTAGGAGACGCTCTTATCCAGAGCAACTTACAGGAGCGTTTAGGGTTAGTTGCCTTGCTCAAGGGCACATCGACAGATTTTTCACTTAGTCAGCTCAGGGATTCGAATCAGCAAGCTTTTGGTTGCTGGCACAACGCTCTTAACTGCTAGGCTACCTGATGTCACCAGGCAGGCCAAAACTGAAATTTCAGGTGGTCTTTTCAAACAGCTCTGACACTAAAAGGGCATTATCATAAYTTTCTCAATTTCACAGTATTATTCCAACCTCATAGTCTGGAAATGTATTTGAAAAAMCCMGTTTTAGACTGCACTGGGCCTTTAATGTGTAGTGTTTACTTATTTTAAAGTGTAAAGGAATGGAAGGTTATGGAAGAACAACCAAGTGCCAAACTTTGACACAAATGTGATATATCCTTTCAGAAACCCATAGTATCCAATGATCTCTAAATTGAAATGAACTGTTTTGCTGCACTGGTATTTTTGGAAATAATGTGTGAATGAGAGAATCACGTTTTGTGTTCATAGAGAAAATATAGTTAACACCATTTTTATATAATTTACTATTAACACATACAGCATGAAAATATGACAAAAATKTGACTTTTATTTGCATATCTTTAACAGTTTCTCATGGTCTATTGCATATGAACAAATATCAAGGCACAAGTACTAAACCATGAGTTAGCTTTATCTAAATGTCTCCTTCTTTCAGCACACCTTCATAAATTCAAGTTTCACCTATGAAAAGAGAATGAGTTAGCATAAGGCATCGCGTTCTGTTTGTTTGTATGAAGGACTGAGTGCAGTCATAAAGTAGAGATGTTTTAAACTGAGGAAGTAGTTACTGAGGTATCAAGCCAGAGTGGAAGAATTGTATTTGGTTTATAAATACCCAACGACCAACCAGTCATTCGAGCTTGAGAGGTCATGTTATTGAACGGGGATTGCATACAAAATCTGATTATTTCTATCAACTATTTAAATGTTACTTTACTATAACCACAAAAAAACATTATATTGTATTTTTGTGATTTCTTTATTTTCTTGTGCTAGTTTACAGTATGGTACATACAGTTGTATAAACTGTTGAAGGTTTTGGAAGTCTGCTGGTACTTGCAAAGATATCATAAAATATACAGTATTTGCATAAGATATATAGGTCAATCACAAAGATTAATATATTTGACATTTAAGTAATGTGGTATTACTCAGCTTAATTTGGCCTCATGCCTTGCCTCCATCTATTCGACCATCACATTTATGTTAGATGAAGACTGAGCATTCAACCATCACGGAAGACAGAGTTATTTTATTTTGGGCAAACTATAAATAAGACCCATGTGAAGATCACATGTAAATTATTTATATTGTTATATATTTTGTCAGACTGGGAAAAACAATTATATATACCACACCATCATTGCTGTATTGGGTACCTGGGTTCCAAAAATAACAAAATAAATATATTATAAATTCTGTTGATATGTTAGTTGTTTGCCATCTCTGTATATTTCTTGAGGACATTGATGAATTATTCTTGGGGTCTGCATAATACACTAAATGTACTGAAAATATCCTTTTCATAAGGGAATTGCACACAGCTGTGGAATTTTATAATAAAATGATTGCATTTATCAATGTGTCTTGTTTGTCAAATCAACACGTTATGTACATAGCATTACAATACATCTATTTAATATACATTGCTGTTATTCTAGCAATGGCATGGTATAACACAAACAAATGCGACCATGCATGAAAACATGACACTGGAACATTTGATGCTGGTTTCTCACGCTGTATAGACCAGGGGTATTCAACCTATGAGGTCGGGAGCCTGCTGGTTTTCTGTTCTACATGATAATTAATTGCACACACCTGGTGTCCCAGGTCTAAATCAGTCTCTGATTAGAGGGGAACAATGGAAAAAAATACAGTGGAACTGGTTTAGAGGTCCAGAGTTGAGTTTGAGGGTTATAGACCATATAATACCTGAAGTCCATCATGATAATCACCCGCGAGAACAGATTAAAATCTGTATTGAGCTACGATAAAGCACTTGGTGCCTTGACAAAAAACAGATGAAACAACAGATGACAGCATATTTGGAGGCATGTGAAGCAGTTTTTGATTGGCGAGTTGAGGTGTGGTCGACTGTGCAGTGATGTGATGGGAACATCGGCAGTAGCCCAGTGTTTGATGTGTTTCAGGGCAGCAGCGTGCTGGGCTGGCTGGCGCAGGCAGATTCKTACTTGGCATCTCCTCATCCCCTGGGTTGAGTGGCAGCTGCTGGGGCAGAGATGGCAGCGAATCACCCTGGTTATTACACAACCCATGATCAAAAGTAGCCTTTCATCCACAGAGGTGCAAGCTCTTCTGAGGAAAAACTGGAACTACAAGGAGACCCGCCCTTCATGAAATTAATGCCTGAGAACTTGTCTGTTTGTAAGCCCCATCTCCACAGCATTTTGAATTGTCTTAACTAACTGACAACTGGATTGGATATCGGATGAACTGGATATCGGATGTGCATATCCCTGGAAAGTTGGCATGAACAGGTCATTCTATAGGACTTGCTTTTTGTCGGGATTATAGCCTGCCATCAGGCAAGGCAAAGATTTGACTAACCCACATAGGCTATGTGGTTGGAGGGCAAAGTCATKTCAGGGACATAAAAAAKAGGGATTTGTGTAAGCCAAATTCCAAGACATGGTGAAATTTAAAGGGAGAGTTCATCCAAATAACAAAATGTCTCATCGTAAAGTCATACAGGCTACCTAAAACATATTCTATGGACCTGGAGATTCAATAACCTCAACATTTGGATTAATGGATTAAGCGTGGTTGGGCGATCAATTTAGCATGTTTTTTAGTCCAAGAGTTTTGCAATCAGCAATGCTAAAGTACCACTATGGAAATAAGTTTCTGAGCTTTATTGTGTTATTCTTGAGTTTTTTATTGTATGTGGCGGCGTCTCCGGCTGGAGCGCTGTTGTGTTTAAAAAATGGTCTAATACATTTTATAAAATCTGCGGCTACGTAAACAAATACAAATCTTTACTAACTCTTTTGGTCCATTAAGGACCCATTAATAATGTGAAGTGGATGAACTATCCCTTCACTTTTTACTGATTTAATAAAATATCTTTAGTGTCTCACTGACATGTTTATGCTGTTTGAAAAGCATCAAAAGGCACCAAACTTAATTAGTAGTGACATTAAATAACTTTTGAACCACTCAAACAGCGATTCACATTTCAAAATGTCAGCCATGAAATACGAGGTTTAACCCATGTCTAAACTTAAACCGAATGTCRCGCCCTGACCTTAGAGAGACGTTTTATTTCTCTATTTGGTTAGGTCAGGGTGTGATTTGGGGTGGGCATTCTATGTTGTTTGTTTCTATGTTTGTCCCGGTATGGTTCTCAATCAGGGACAGCTGTCTATCGTTGTCTCTGATTGGGAATCATACTTAGGCAGCCTTTTTTCCTTTCGCATTTGGCACAGCTCTCTTCCTGGGGTTTATTAAGAATCTCCATTAGCCAAGGCAGCAGCTACTCTTCCTGGGGTTTATTAAGGATCCCATTAGGCAGTAGCTACTCTTCCTGGGTTGTTTATTAAGGATCCCCATTGGGCAGTAGCTACTCTTCCTGGGGTTTATTAAGAATCTTCATTAGCCAAAGGCAGCAGCTACTCTTCCTGGGGTTTATTAAGGATCCCCATTAGGCAGTAGCTACTCTTCCTGGGGTTTATTAAGGATCCCCATTGGGCAGTAGCTACTCTTCCTGGGGTTTATTAAGAATCTCCATTAGCCAAGGCAGCAGCTACTCTTCCTGAGGTTTATTAAGAATCCCCATTAGGCAGTAGCTACTCTTCCTGGGGTTTATTAAGGATCCCCATTAGGCAGTAGCTACTCTTCCTGGGGTTTATTAAGGATCCTCATTAGCCAAGGCAGCAGCTACTCTTCCTGGGGCCCAGCAACATTAAGGCAGTTACTTGATCATTGCTAGACAGCCATTTTCAAGTCTTACCATAGATTTTCATGTCAATTTAAGTCAAARCCGTAACTAGGCCACTCAGGAACATTCAAAGTCAGTGTATATTTGGCCTTGTTCTTTAGGTTACTATCCTGCTGAAAGGAGAATTTGTCTCCGAGTGTCTGTTGGAAAGCAGACTGAACTAGGTTTTCCTCTAGGATTTTGCCTGTGCTTAGCTCCATTTAATTTCTTTTTATCCTAAAAAACTCCCTGGTCCTTGCCGATGACAAGCATACCCATACCATGATGCAGTCACTACCATGCTTAAAAATATGAAGAGTGGCACCCTGTGATGCCTTGTGTTAGATTTCCTCCAAACATAAGGCTTTGTATTCAGGACATAAAGTTCCTTTCTGTGCCACATTTTTTGCAGTTTTACTTTAGTGGCTTATTTCAAACAGAATGCATGTTTTGGAATAATATTATTTTCTAACAGGCTTTCTTCTTTTCACTCCATCATTTAGGTTAGTATTGTAGAGTAACTACAATGTTGTTGATCATCCTCAGTTTTATCCTATCACAGCCATTAAACTCTGTAACTGTTTTAAAGTCACCATTGGCCTCATGGTGAAATCCCTGAGCGGTTTCCTTCCTCTCCGGCAACTGAGTCATGAAGGACTCCTGTATCTAAGGACTTTATTTATTTATTTATTTTGCTTATTTGCACCCCAGTATCTCTACTTGCACACACATCTTCTGCACATCTATCACTCCAGTGTTTAATTGCTATATTGTAATTATTTCGCCACTATAGCCTATGTATTGCCTTACCTCCCTTATCCTACCTCATTTGCACACACTGTATATAGACTTTTTCTATTGTATTATTGACTGTACGTTTGTTTATTCCATGTGTAACTCTGTGTTGTTGTTTGTGTCGCACTGCTTTGCTTTATCTTGGCCAGGTCGCAGTTGTAAATGAGAACTTGTTCTCAACTGGCCTACCTGGTTAAATAAAGGTTAAATAAAATAAATATAAAAACTCTTTGTAGTGACTGGGTGTATTGATACACCATCCAAAGTGTAATTAATAACTTCCACCATGCTCAAATGGTTATTTGATGTTTGTTATTAAATTTTTTACCCATCTACCATTAGGTGCCCTTCTTTTGCGAGGCATTGGAAAACTTCCTTGAAATTCACTGCTCAACTGAGGAGCCTTACAGATAATTGTACGTGTGGGGTACGGAGATGAGGTATGTCACGTTCTGACCATAGTTCTTTTGTGTTTCTTTGTTTTAGTGTTGGTCAGGACCTGAGCTGAGTGGGCATTCTATGTTGTGTGTCTAGTTTTCACATTTCTATGTTTGGCCTGATATGGTTCTCAATCAGAGGCAGGTGTTAGTCATTGTCTCTGATTGGGAACCATATTTAGGTAGCCTGTTTTTGTGTTGGGTTTGTGGTTGTCTTCTGTCTTTGTGTCTATGCACCAGATAGGACTGTTTCGGTTTTTCACATTTATTGTTTTTGTATTTTGTATTTTGTAGTGTTCACGTTTATTGTCTTAATTAAAGGCATGATGAACCATAACTACGCTGCACTTTGGTCCGATCCCTGCTACAAGGTAGTCATTCAAAAATCATGTTAAACACTACTATGTGCTTAACCAGTCACATAATAAGTTGCTAGAACTCACAAACTGAGTTCTAGCAACTTATTATGTGACTGGTTAAGCACATTGAATACTTATTGACTCAGACATTTCAGAATTTCATTTTTGTCTAAATGTCTTGTGTGTAGACCAGTGACACAAAATCTAATTTTAATCCATTTTAAATTCAGGCTGTAATACAACAAGATGTGGAAAGTGAATACTTTCTGAAAGCACAGTAC
>NC_036863.1:4829406-4835870 GCF_002910315.2 Salvelinus sp. IW2-2015 | reverse complement strand
ACAGCACTGAAAATATGACAAAAATTTGACTTTTATTTGCATATCTTTAACAGTTTCTCATGGTCTATTGCATATGAACAAATATCAAGGCACAAGTACTAAACCATGAGTTAGCTTTATCTAAATGTCTCCTTCTTTCAGCACACCTTCATAAATTCAAGTTCACCTATGAAAAGAGAATGAGTTAGCATAAGGCATCGCGTTCTGTTTGTTGTATGAAGGACTGAGTGCAGTCATAAAGTAGAGATGTTTTAAACTGAGGAAGTAGTTACTGAGGTATCAAGCCAGAGTGGAAGAATTGTATTTGGTTTATAAATACAACGACCAACCAGTCATTCGAGCTTGAGAGGTCATGTTATTGAACGGGGATTGCATACAAAATCTGATTATTTTCTATCAACTATTTAAATGTTACTTTACTATACCACAAAAAAAACATTATATTGTATTTTTGTGATTTCTTTATTTTCTTGTGCTAGTTTACAGTATGGTACATACAGTTGTATAAACTGTTTGAAGGTTTTGGAAGTCTGCTGGTACTTGCAAAGATATCATAAAATATACAGTATTTGCATAAGATATATAGGTCAATCCAAAGATTAATATATTTGACATTTAAGTAATGTGGTATTACTCAGCTTAATTTGGCCTCATGCCTTGCCTCCATCTATTCGACCATCACATTTATGTTAGATGAAGACTGAGCATTCAACCATCACGGAAGACAGAGTTATTTTATTTTGGGCAAACTATAATAAGACCCATGTGAAGATCACATGTAAATTATTTATATTGTTATATATTTTGTCAGACTGGGAAAACAATTATATATACCACACCTCATTGCTGTATTGGGTACCTGGGTTCCAAAAATAACAAAATAAATATATTATAAATTCTGTTGATATGTTAGTTGTTTGCCATCTCTGTATATTTCTTGAGGACATTGATGATTATTTCTTGGGGTCTGCATAATACACTAAATGTACTGAAAATATCCTTTTCATAAGGGAATTGCACACCAGCTGTGGAATTTTATAATAAAATGATTGCATTTATCAATGTGTCTTGTTTGTCAAATCAACACGTTATGTACATAGCATTACAATACATCTATTTAATATACATTGCTGTTATTCTAGCAATGGCATGGTATAACACAAAACAAATGCGACCATGCATGAAAACATGACACTGGAACATTTGATGCTGGTTTCTCCACGCTGTATAGACCAGGGGTATTCAACCTATGAGGTCGGGAGCCTGCTGGTTTTTCTGTTCTACATGATAATTAATTGCAACACCCTGGTGTCCCAGGTCTAAATCAGTCTCTGATTAGAGGGGAACAATGGAAAAAAATACAGTGGAACTGGTTTAGAGGTCCAGAGTTGAGTTTGAGGGTTATAGACCATATAATACCTGAAGTCCATCATGATAATCACCCGCGAGAACAAGATTAAAATCTGTATTGAGCTACGATAAAGCACTTGGTGCCTTGACAAAAAACAGATGAAACAACAGATGACAGCATATTTGGAGGCATGTGAGCAGTTTTGATTGGCGAGTTGAGGTGTGGTCGACTGTGCAGTGATGTGATGGGAACATCGGCAGTAGCCCAGTGTTTGATGTGTTTCAGGGGCAGCAGCGTGCTGGGCTGGCTGCGCAGAGCAGATTCGTACTTGGCATCTCCTCATCCCCTGTTGAGTGGCAGCTGCTGGGGCAGAGATGGCAGCGAATCACCCTGGTTATTACACAACCCATGATCAAAAGTGCCTTCTCATCCACAGAGGTGCAAGCTCTTCTGAGGAAAAACTGGAACTACAAGGAGACCCGCCCTTCATGAAATTAATGCCTGAGAACTTGTCTGTTTGTAGCCCCATCTCCACAGCATTTTGAATTGTCTTAACTAACTGACAACTGGATTGGATATCGGATGAACTGGATTCGGATGTGCATATCCCTGGAATGTTGGCATGAACAGGTCATCTTATAGGACTTTGCTTTTTTGTCGGATTATAGCCTGCCATCAGGCAAGGCAAAGATTTGACTAACCACACATAGGCTATGTGGTTGGAGGGCAAAGTCATTTCAGGGACATAAAAATAGGGATTTGTGTAAGCCAAATTCCAAGACATGGTGAAATTTAAAGGGAGATTCATCCAAATAACAAAATGTCTCATCGTAAAGTCATACAGGCTACCTAAAACATATTCTATGGACCTGGAGATCATAACCTCAACATTTGGATTAATGATTAAGCGTGGTTGGGCGATCAATTTAGCATGTTTTTTAGTCCAAGAGTTTTGCAATCAGCAATGCTAAAGTACCACTATGGAAATAAGCTTCTGAGCTTTACTGTGTTATTCTTGAGTTTTTTATTGTATGTGGCGGCGTCTCCGGCTGGAGCGCTGTTGTGTTTAAAAAATGGTCTAATACATTTTATAAAATCTGCGGCTACGTAAACAAATACAAATCTTTACTAACTCTTTTGGTCCATTAAGGACCCATTATAATGTGAAGTGGATGAACTATCCCTTCACTTTTTACTGATTAATAAAATATCTTTAGTGTCTCACTGACATGTTTATGCTGTTTGAAAAGCATAAAAAGGCACCAAACTTAATTAGTAGTGACATTAAATAACTTTTGAACCACTCAAACAGCGATTCACATTTCAAAATGTCAGCCATGAAATACGAGGTTTAACCCATGTCTAAACTTAAACCGAATGTCGCGCCCTGACCTTAGGAGACGTTTTATTTCTCTATTTGGTTAGGTCAGGGTGTGATTTGGGGTGGGCATTCTATGTTGTTTGTTTCTATGTTTGTCCCGGTATGGTTCTCACATCGGGCAGCTGTCTATCGTTGTCTCTGATTGGGAATCATACTTAGGCAGCCTTTTTTCCTTTCGCATTTAGGCAGCAGCTACTCTTCCTGGGGTTTATTAAGAATCTCCATTAGCCAAGGCCAGAGCTACTCTTCCTGGGGTTTATTAAGGATCCCCATTAGGCAGTAGCTACTCTTCCTGGGGTTTATTAAGGATCCCCATTGGGCAGTAGCTACTCTTCCTGGGTTTTATTAAGAATCTTCATTAGCCAAGGCAGCAGCTACTCTTCCTGGGGTTTATTAAGGATCCCCATTAGGCAGTAGCTACTCTTCCTGGGTTTTATTAAGGATCCCATTGGGCAGTAGCTACTCTTCCTGGGGTTTATTAAGAATCTCCATTAGCCAAGCAGCAGCCTACTCTTCCTGGGTTTATTAAGAATCCCCATTAGGCAGTAGCTACTCTTCCTGAGGTTTATTAAGAATCCCCATTAGGCAGTAGCTACTCTTCCTGGGGTTTATTAAGGATCCCCATTAGGCAGTAGCTACTCTTCCTGGGGTTTATTAAGGATCCTCATTAGCCAAGGCAGCAGCTACTCTTCCTGGGGCCCAGCAACATTAAGGCAGTTACTTGATCATTGCTAGACAGCCATTTTCAAGTCTTACCATAGATTTTCATGTCAATTTAAGTCAAACCCGTAACTAGGCCACTCAGGAACATTCAAAGTCAGTGTATATTTGGCCTTGTTCTTTAGGTTACTATCCTGCTGAAAGGAGAATTTGTTCCGAGTGTCTGTTGGAAAGCAGACTGAACTAGGTTTCCCTTAGGATTTTGCCTGTGCTTAGCTCCATTTAATTTCTTTTTATCCTAAAAAACTCCCTGGTCCTTGCCGATGACAAGCATACCCATACCATGATGCAGTCACTACCATGCTTAAAATATGAAGAGTGGCACCCTGTGATGCCTTGTGTTAGATTTCCTCCAAACATAAGGCTTTGTATTCAGGACATAAAGTTCCTTTCTGTGCCAACTTTGCAGTTTTACTTTAGTGGCTTATTTCAAACAGAATGCATGTTGTGGATATATTATTTTCTTAACAGGCTTTCTTCTTTTCACTCCATCATTTAGGTTAGTATTGTAGAGTAACTACAATGTTGTTGATCCATCCTCAGTTTTATCCTATCACAGCCATTAAACTCTGTAACTGTTTTAAAGTCACCATTGGCCTCATGGTGAAATCCCTGAGCGGTTTCCTTCCTCTCCGGCAACTGAGTCATGAAGGACTCCTGTATCTAAGGACTTTATTTATTTATTTATTTTGCTTATTTGCACCCCAGTATCTCTACTTGCACACACATCTTCTGCACATCTATCACTCCAGTGTTTAATTGCTATATTGTAATTATTTCGCCACTATAGCCTATGTATTGCCTTACCTCCCTTATCCTACCTCATTTGCACACACTGTATATAGACTTTTTCTATTGTTTTATTGACTGTACGTTTGTTTATTCCATGTGTAACTCTGTGTTGTTGTTTGTGTCGCACTGCTTTGCTTTATCTTGGCCAGGTCGCAGTTGTAAATGAGAACTGTTTCTCAACTGGCCTACCTGGTTAAATAAAGGTTAAATAAAATAAATATAAACATCTTTGTAGTGACTGGGTGTATTGATACACCATCCAAAGTGTAATTAATAACTCCACCATGCTCAAATGGTTATTTGATGTTTGTTATTAAACAATTTTTTACCCATCTACCATTAGGTGCCCTTCTTTGCGAGGCATTGGAAAACTTCCTTGAAATTCACTGCTCAACTGAGGAGCCTTACAGATAATTGTACGTGTGGGGTACGGAGATGAGGTATGTCACGTTCTGACCATAGTTCTTTTGTGTTTTCTTTGTTTTAGTGTTGGTCAGGACGTGAGCTGAGTGGGCATTCTATGTTGTGTGTCTAGTTTTCACATTTCTATGTTTGGCCTGATATGGTTCTCAATCAGAGGCAGGTGTTAGTCATTGTCTCTGATTGGGAACCATATTTAGGTAGCCTGTTTTGTGTTGGGGTTTGTGGGTGGTTGTCTTCAGTCTTTGTGTCTATGCACCAGATAGGACTGTTTCGGTTTTTCACATTTATTGTTTTTGTATTTTGTATTTTGTAGTGTTCACGTTTATTGTCTTAATTAAAGGCATGATGAACCATAACYACGCTGCRCTTTGGTCCGATCCCTGCTACAAGGTAGTCATTCAAAAATCATGTTAAACACTACTATGTGCTTAACCAGTCACATAATAAGTTGCTAGAACTCACAGAGTTCTAGCAACTTATTATGTGACTGGTTAAGCACATTGAATACTTATTGACTCAAGACATTTCAGAATTTCATTTTTGTCTAAATGTCTAAAAAATAATTTCACTGTGACATTATGGGGTATTGTGTGTAGACCAGTGACACAAAATCTAATTTTAATCCATTTTAAATTCAGGCTGTAATACAACAAAATGTGGAAAGTGAATACTTTCTGAAAGCACAGTACCTATGTAAGTGAACCCACCATGTCCTCATTTCTCCCCAGACTATTATGCGTGTAACGCATGCTTATCTACTCTGTGGTTATGGAGGGCTATCTTGACAATAAGCTTGGGTAATTAATCCCTATTTACACAGATTGGCTTGGCTAAAGGAAGAGGTTAAGCACCAAGAGCCACTCTCACTGTAACTGAACGCAAGCAGCTTACAGTACATTTGAGCCGGGAACGAGGGGTATAAAACTGAGCACAAAATGCCTAAAGAACGCGAACTACACACTTCCTTAATCCTAAAATAAGTAAAGAAWTAATTTGGTGTGGAGGTCAAAATGCATTTTACATCGGAGGCAGACACAAYGGCATATGCTTAGAATTAACAGAAAGAGCCCTTCCACAGAGCATCTGCCCTTGTCGAAAGGGTGGACACGGGCTGTTTAAATGGTAACTTACAGGAGCAATAAGGCTTAAGTGCCTTGCTCAAGGGCACATCGGCAGATTTTCACCTAGTCGGCTCGGCAATTTGATCCAGCAACCKTTCGGTTACTGGCCCAACACTCTTAACTGCTAAGCTATCTGCCACCCGAATTTATGCTTTGCAGGTAACACATAGGCTACATCATTTCTGTTAGGTTTCCAAAATGTAGACCTACTTCTGCATTATCTTTCCCCCAATACAACCACCCTGATCATGAAGTTAAATATCACAGACTTCAAAAGGCAGACTGAAGCAAATAGAGGGTGTGAAAAGAAGAAAAACTGAGGAGAGATTTGAGCTTGAGACTCTAGTCATATGTGGAGACTGAAWGCCAGTGGAGAAGGCTTTATCTAAAGTCTAGCAGCTTGGGTCATTGTGCATAATGAGTTCAACTTGATCATTCAGTAGTAATTACTATTGATTTGACTATCCTGACTCTGAGCGGAGGTGGAAGGTGTGCTGTATCTGGGCATGGCAAATTAAAGAACTGAAGGCCAGCATCTCGGAGTCGCCTCTTCACTGTTGACGTTGAGACTGGTGTTTTGCGGGTACTATTTAATGAAGCTGCCAGTTGCGGACTTGTGAGGTGTCTGTTTCTCAAACTAGACACTCTAATGTACTTGTCCTCTTGCTCAGTTGTG
>NC_036863.1:4825254-4828838 GCF_002910315.2 Salvelinus sp. IW2-2015 | reverse complement strand
TGCACCCACTCTTACTATTAATCTGATGTTGTTTTAGAGTGGCTGGAGCACCATCTCTACTATTAATCTGATGTTGTTTTAAGAGTGGTGGTGCATCCTCTCCCTACTATTAATCTGATGTTGTTTTAGAGTGGCTGGTGCATCCCATCTCCTACTATTAATCTGATGTTGTTTTAGATGGTGCGTGCATCCATCTCCTACATTAATCTGATGTTGTTTTAGAGTGGCTGGTGCATCCCATCTCCACTATTAATCTTTGATGTTGTTTTAGAGTGGCTGGTGCATCCCATCTCCTACTATTAATCTGATGTTGTTTTAGAGTGGCGGTGCATCCATCTCCTACTATTAATCTGATGTTGTTGTAGAGTGGCTGGTGCATCCCATCTCCTACCTGATGTTGTTTTCTTCAACCCAAGTTGCCACATGTTCAATTTTGTGTAATATATATGCACTGCCGGTTCAACAAGTTTGGAGTCACTTAGACATGTCCTTGTTTTTGAAAGAAAGCATTTTTTTCCATTAAAAAACATCCAAATTGATCAGATATACAATTGTGACCATTGTATGTTGTAAATTTAGTGGTGGCTGAGAAACGGAGATTTTTATTGAATATCTACATAGGCGTACAAGGCCCATTGATAGAACCATCACCTCTGTGTTCCAATGGCAGCGTTGTGTTAGCTAATCCAAGGTTTATCGATTTTTTTAAAAAGGCTAATTGTCATTAGGATGAAAACCCTTTGCATTATCTCACAAGTGTAAAAACTCAGTGCGAAACTGTTCGTCGATTAAAGAAGCAATAAAACCTGGCCTTCTTTTAGACCTAGTGATTAATTCTGGAGCGATCAGCATTGTGTGGGTTCGATTGACAAGGCTCGAAATCGTCCAGAACGAAAGAGATTTTCTGAATACTCGCAGGTCGATATCTTGCTTCAGAGAAATGAAGGGCCAAGTCCATGCGAAGAAATGTGCCAAGAAACTGAAGATCTCGTACACGATGGTGTACTACTCCCTTCACAAGAACAGTGCAAACTGGCTCGAACCAGAATAAGAAAGAGGAGCGGAGGCCCGTGACCAGCCACTCTAAAACAACATCAGATTAATAGTAGGAGATGGGATGCATTAGCCACTCTAAAACAACATCAGATTAATAGTAGGAGATGGGATGCACCAACCACTCTCACAATCAATATACCACCATGCCATAGGCAGAGATCGTACAGTATGATAAACACATGGATAATAGATTGCTCATTTCCCCCAGAAGACATGGTACACAGTAGGGGAGGACTCTGGAGCACCAGAGATATCATATGTTATTCAGTGTCACAGCAGTGAGCATTGGTAGTGCTTTTCATGTTGATGTATTTATGGACCCCCCTGACCAAAATACAGATGGTAATCTTCTGCTCATCCACCGTGAGAGCCAGGCATGATGCTTTCACCTGTGAACAGAAGTTTCCCACTCTCCTAAAGCACTCAATGGGCCACAACAGTTAAATKAACCTTAACTGAACCTAAACTAACTTCGAGATCCATGAGATCTTAAACTATTCCACATTTATTGCAATTAACAAATGTTTTCCAAAAGTGTTTGCTGGCTGCACTGACTACTCACTAGACTATAAACACACTATATACACACGCTGCACTCACACAAAACCCACACAAACAGAGAGCATTCGGGAAAGGATTCAGACCCCTTGACTTTTTCCACATTTTGTTAAGTTATAGATTTTTCAAAAATTTATAAAAAAAAGATTCTAAGCGATCTACACACAATACCCCATAATGACAAAGTGAAAACAGGTTTTTAGAAATGTTWMMAAATKTATCAAAAATAAAAAACAGAAATACCTTATTTACATAAGTATTCAGACCCTTTGCTATGAGACTCGGAATTGAGCTCAGGTGCATCCTGTTTCYGTTRATCATCCTTGAGATCTTTCTACAACTTGATTTGAACATCTTGGCCATGTTCTGTTATAATCTCCACCTGGCACAGCCAGAAGAGGACTGGCCACCCCTCATAGCMTGGTTCCTCTCTAGRATTCTTCCTAGGTTCTGGTCYTTCTAGGGAGTTTTTCCTAGCCACCGTGCTTCTACACCTACATTACTTGCTGTTTGGGGTTTTAGGCTGGGTTTCTGTACAGCACTTTGTGACATCAGCTGATGTAGGAAGGGCTTTATAAATACATTTTATTGACATTTGATTGAATTGGAGTTCACCTGTGATAAATTCAATTGATTGGACATGATTTGAAAAGGCACACACCTGTCTATATACGGTCCCACAGTTGACAGTGCATGTCAGAGAAAAACCAAGCCATGAGGTCAAAAGAATTGTCTGTAAAGTGCCGAGACAGATCTGGGGGTACAGATCTGGGGGTACTAAAAAAATTCTGCAGCATTGAAGATCCAAGAACACAGTGGCCTCCATCATTCTTAAATGAAGAWGTTTGGAACCACCAAGACTCTTCCTAGAGCTGGCCACTGGCCAAACTGAGTAATCGGGGAGCTGACCAAGAACCCGATGGTCACTTTGAAAGAGCTCCAGAGTTCCTCTGTGGGGATGGGAGAACCTTTCAGAAGGAAAACCATCTCTGCAGCACTGCACCAATCAGGCCTTTATGGTAGCGTGGCCAGATGGAAGCCACTCCTCAGTAAAAGGCACAWGACAGCCTACTTGGAGTTTGCCAAAAGGCACCTAAAGACTCTCAGACYGATGAGAAACAAGATTCTCTGGTCTGATGAAACCAAGATTGAACTCTTTGGCCTGAATGCCAAGCATCACGTGTGAAGGAAACCTGACACCATCCATACGGTGAAGCATGGTGGTGGCAGCATCATGCTGTGAGGATGTTTTTCAGCGGCAGGGACTGGGAGACTAGTCAGGATCGAGGGAAAGATGAACGGAGCAAAGTACAGAGAGATCCTTGATTAAAACCTGCTCCATAGCGCTCAGGACCTCAGACTGGRGTGAATGTTCACCTTCCAACAGCACAACAACCCTAAGCACACAACCAAGACAACACAGGAGTGGCTTCGGGACAAGTCCCTGAATGTCCTTGAGTGGCCCAGCCTGRGCCCAGCCTGACAGAGMTTGAGAGGATCTGAAGAATGGGTTAAACTCCCCAAATTTAGGTGAGCCAAGCTTGTGGCATCATACCCAAGAAAATTCAAGGCTGTAATCGCTGCCAAAGTTGCTTCAACAAAGTACTGAGTAAAGGGTCTGAATACTTATGTAAATGTGATACATGTCTAGTGCCTTGCAAAAGTATTCTTACCCCTTGGCATTTCTCCTATTTTGTTGCAGTACAACCTGTAATTTAAATGGATTTTTATTTGAATTTCTTGTAATGGACATACACAAAATAGTCCAAATTGGTGAAGTGAAATGGAAAAAATTACTTGTTTAAAAAATAAATAAAAAATACTAAACGGAAAAGTGGTGCGTGCATATGTATTCACCCCCTTTGCTATGAAGCACCTAAATAAGATCTGGTGCAACCAATTACCTTCAGAAGTCACATAATTGGTTAAATAAAGTCCACCTGTGTGCAATCTAAGTGTCACATGATCTC
>NC_036863.1:4799703-4825058 GCF_002910315.2 Salvelinus sp. IW2-2015 | reverse complement strand
TGCCAAATTTGTGCTGTTCTGTGAAGGGAGGTAGTACACAGCGTGGTAAATGAGATCCTTCAAGTTTCTTGGGCAATTTTCTCAAACCATGGAATAGCCTTCATTTCTCAGAACAAGAATAGACTGAGCGAGTTTTCAGAAGAAAGTTTCTTTGTTTCTGGCGCATTTTGTAGCCTGTAAATCCAAACTCGCAAATGCTGATGCGTCCAGATACTCAACCAGTCTAAGGAAGGCCAGATTTATTGCTTCTTTAATCAGGACAACAAGTTTCACGCTGTGCTAACATAATTGCAAAAGTTTTTTGGTGGGTTTGTATAATTTGATTTACACAACATGCCTACCACTTTGAAGATGCAAAATATTTTTTCCTGTTAAACAAACAAGACAAAAGAACAAAAACTTGGAAGCTCCATAACTATTCACCCCCCCCAAAGTCAATACTTTGTAGAGCCACCTTTTGCAGCAATTACAGGCTGCAGTCTCTTGGGGTATGTCTCTATAAGCTTGGCACATCTAGCCACTCTTGATTTTGTTCCATTCTTCAAGGCAAAACTGTTCCAGCTCCTTCAAGTTGGATGGGGTTTCCCGTGGTGGTAAACAATCTTGAAGTCATACCACAGATTCTCAATTGGATTAGCTGTATGCTTAGGGTCATTGTCTTGCTGGAAGGTCTCAAATCCAGTCTCAAATCTCTGGAAGACTGAAACAGGTTTCCCTCATCCATCACATTCCTTCAATTCTGACCAGTTTCCCACAGTCCCCTGCTGAATGAAAACATCCCACAGGATGGTGGTCGCGGGGTGATGAGAGGTGTTTTGGTTTGCGCCAGACATAAGCATTTTCCTTGATGGCCAAAAAGCTAACATTTTAGTCTCATCAGACCAGAGTACCTTCTTCCATATGTTTGGGGAGTCTCCCACATGCCTTTGGCAAACACCAACAGTGTTTTCTTTTTTTTTTCTTTAAGCAATGGCTTTTTTTCTGGCCACTCTTGCGTATGCCTGGTCTGTGGAGTGTACGCCTTAAAGTGTTCCTATGGACAATACTCCAATCTCCGCTGTGGAGCTTTGCAGCTCCTTCAGGGTTATCTTGGTCTCTTTTGTTGCCTCTCTGATTATGGCCTCCTTTGCCTGGTCCGTGAGTTTTGGTGGGCTGCCCTCTCTTGGCAGATTTGTTGTGGTGCCATATTCTTTCCATTTTTTAAATAATGGTGCTTCTGTGGATTGTTCAAAGTTTCAGATATTTTTTTATAACCCATCCCTGATCGTACTTGTCCACAACTTTGTCCCTGACCTGTTTGAGGCTCCTTGGTCTTCATGGTGCCGCTTGCTTGGTGGTGCCCTTGCTTAGTGGTGTTTGCTGACTCTGGGGGCTTTTCAGAACAGGTGTAATATATACTGCCGTTTCCAGCTACAATAGTCATTTACAACATTAGCAATGTCTACAGTTGATACTGCTCTTCCATGCTGAATGACTTGCTGAATGACTTGGATGATCCATGTGAAAAAAAAAAGAAAAATGCTGACAACAGCATCTACAGTACATCTGTTTATATGCAACCATCTCAAACGTATGTTATTCCATCTTGTTTTTGGGGAATTTCAGAATTTTCCCAGTTGAATATTTCATGAAAAATRTGTCCTCAAAAAGAGCAGGATGGAAAGGTGGGCCACGGAGAGGGCATCAGCTGCTGCTTATTATGGACAGACACTGGGGAGAGGCACAWTCTACAGCTTTTGGGCTTGCTGTTTGGATGCCAAACATGCACATTTTAATTATTATATAATTAGCCGTGATAAACTTTGAATGTGATTTCATAGTGGCTTGGTCTTGTGTATATTTATATCTTGGCGCCATGGCGMCAGCTGATTGACAAGTACACTACCCGTCCAAATGCCTGACGTMCACGTCTCATCATGTACAGATTCAAACTACAGGCCAGATTCCGTCACAGCACCGATAGCTAGGTTTATGCAATATTGTT
Organism: Salvelinus sp. IW2-2015; assembly: GCF_002910315.2. Lineage (NCBI taxonomy): Eukaryota > Metazoa > Chordata > Actinopteri > Salmoniformes > Salmonidae > Salvelinus > Salvelinus sp. IW2-2015. The sequence goes on along the minus strand of NC_036863.1, from coordinate 4,823,074 downwards.
GTTTACACGACTACAGTGCATAGACATCTTATTCTAAAAACGAGAAGCATCTACCTGTGCTAAAAGAAAATGTTTGTCAATATTATGTGACATGGAGGGGGTTGTTGAAGGAAAGGTGTTGAACAGGCATCATCAGAGTCAGTTCACACGTCGAAAATAACTGTCACAACGTATGGCAAATACATGTGACATCTCTATTCTAGCACAAGTTTACAGTTCTTTTGTAATTTAAAAAGTTATGAGCTTTGGTTTTACCTTCAAACTTTCTGAAGCTAACTCCCTGGAAGTAAATAAAATACCACAGTGTTTAATTTTCTTCAGACCTGAAGTTAACCTCATGCATATGATATGCTGCTTATTACTATGCTCCCCTGCTGGGCTGGCCCCAGGTATTAAGAATGTTTTAATCCATAATCTACAAGTTCATATAGTCCCTGTGCCGGTTACAGTTCTAGTGAATACGAGCCAGGTGGGAATATCCCTGCACTGTTTCTATCTTCCTTCCTGTGAGCAAAAGCACTTTAGTGTCGTCTGTCTTATTGTTGTTTATGACTAATGAAATAAGACTCTCCAAACCTGCTCTGTGCCCCAAATCATTTCATGCTCAGCGTAGGGCGACTATTAAAGATAATCAAAGTCTGATAAGGCAGCATTACCAACCGTTTCACAGTTTGGGTTCCAGATGAACTATGGCAATGAGCTTTGGCAGGATTGATGGGGCGTGAGGCCAGGAGTGACAGAGCGCTCAACACCTCTGTAGCGCCCGCCCACGCCCGGGCTCCACGGCAAGGGGGAAATCAAATCTGCAGCGCGGTGAGACGGCAAAGGCCTGCGCTTATTGCCCGCGCACCCAGGGGTCGAGAGTAAACCTAGTTAMTGGCACCACGATGATGTCAGACAGGCTGGCCTTGTTTACCTACTGTATGTTCTAATCTATGCTGTCTGGATCCTCTAAGCAGCCATATCACACTGGCTATGTATTTCTACACACATCACATTTCGTAACGCTTCTCCTGAGGTTACAAGGATGTACAGTAGTTGATGCAATTGACTAGCATACCAACAAAAGGTTATAAGACTTCATATAGGCCCAACTGAGGCTATGTGACCTCAGCATGTTGTTAGCATGTATTTTCTTTGGCATTCAACAGCCAGAGTAAAGGGTAAAGATTATTCTAGAGACTATGCGCTCCAGGACAAATCCACTGTCATATCACTATTCTGATGTACAAGCATAATGTGCTGTATCTTCCATTTCCAAGCTTGGTGAWGATATACTGTATCTGCTCAGACCTTACCAATACATGTCTAATTGAGGAGTATAATCAGCTAGTACAGTGATTCTCAAACCTGGTSCTGGRGACCCAAAGGGGGACACGTTGTAGTTTTTGCACTAGCACTACACAGCTGATTCAAATGATCAACTCATCATCAATCTTTGATGATTTGAATGTGTGTAATGCTAGGGCAAAAACTGAAATGTGTCCCCCTTTGGGTCCCCAGGACCAGGATTGAGAACCACTGAGCTAGTAGTTTGAAAAGCCTTGTTACTTCGCTAAAACCACAACTGATAGGTGAAATTCATGAAAGTTGTAAACAACTTCATCATCCYAAAACTTCAAACAATTTACCACTTCAAGTGTCAAAACCTGCATGAAATGGGAGTGCAGATGTTTATTTTATTCAATGTGAAAAAGAGATGAAAGCTGTGTGATCCCGTTCTTTGATCACATATCTGAAAGTGTGACAGCAAGTGTCTTGCGTTAGTTTTGGACTGATAGACACGCATTAAAGGCTATAACTCACAACCTAACACATAGCAGAGAAATAGTCCTTGATTAGCTAAGCCAATAACGTGAACTATACATGAAGTCAGTTAACAGTGTACTAAATGAAACAAAWATATGTCCTTAACAACCTTGGCCAAGTTTAAAGAGGTATTTGAGGTGAATTCATTTCCCCCAATGTSTTCACAATGCATATCCCCTTCAAGTTATCCTACAATATCAATATTGAAATAGTTCTAAGCATAAATTAAGCATAGTTGTTAGTACGTTTCTAGCTTGGGAGGAGTGTGTCTGTGTTTTATTCTAGTCAAAGGAAAAGGGTCGATATCATGATGTTCAGCCTCCAGGTTCACATTACAAAARAAACACCCTGTTGACAGGGTGGTTTTCGACTACTGTCACCTTAAGTCGAGGAGAAACATGACTCTAAAGCCTAAAGGGGTTCCCTCTCTGATCATAACCCCCTCCCCCCACCTCCTCCAACGTAATTCCTGCCAGCTGCCCCTCACTATCTGTCAGCAGCAGGAGTGACAGACAGCACTGACAGGTCCAGGCCTGATGATGGTGGTGCTTTCTGGTCTACAGACAACATGCTCACACCCAGTTCAATACAGGATCATGCTGCCTCTGAACAACACTGGGTCTTGGCATGGCATTTCTTATTACAAGCCCTTAAACTGCAGAGACAGAGAAAAGCACCGAAAGACATAATATATCCCCACCCACTGTCCACTTGAGTATGATCCACTACTTTGAAAATGCACGTCCACAGTATTGGTCGGTGTAGCTATTGTCCTTGCTGCTACCTCGTACCATGTGAAGCCGTGGGCCCTGGGCTCTTTCACTCCAGCATGAACTGGATCTTTCCTGAGGTTAGGGTCCGTGGTTGGGTGTTGCATGTCTCCTCCAATGCCCGTCCGCCGCCCCGAGGCCCCCTGAGTCAACCAGCTGTGACAGCTGAGTCACTTCTACAGGGTTCAGACACTCTCCCAGGTATGTGTGTGTGTGTGTGTGTGTGTGTGTGTGTGTGTGTTGTTTGTGTGTGTGTTGCGTGCGTGCGTGCGTGCGTGCGTGTGTGTGTGACGCATGCATAAATGAGTGGGTCAAACGTGTATATTTTGTAGTGTTTGTGATGCTTGTGAATGTCTTCTTTTAACCTTGTCTAAATAACCAGGGTCTACATGTTGTTATGAACCCAAGCCATATTCCAGAAGTAGCCAAGATTTTCTAAGATCTTTGACAGGCCAGTAGCATACCACACTGTATCCCGCTGCTGGATTGCCTCTGAAGATTGCCTCTGGGTTGGTCCCTGGTTGGGAGACCAGATGCTGCTGGAAGTGGTGTTGAAGGGCCAGTMGGAGGCACTCTTTTCTCAGGTCAAAAAAAAYATCCCAATGCCCCAGGGCAGTGACTGGGGTCATTGCCCTATGTAGTGTGCCGTCTTTCCGATGGGACGTTAAACGGGTGTCTTGGCTCTCTGTGGTCACAAAAGATCCTATGGCACTTATCGTAAGAGTATAGGTATTAAGCCTGGTGTCCTGGCTTAACAGTCAGGCCCTCATAGCATCATGGCCACCTAATTATCCCCCAGCTTCCAAYTGGCTCATTCATCCCTCTCCTYTTCCCTGTAACTATCCCCCAGGTTGTTGATGTAAATGACAATGTGTTCTCAGTCAACTAACCTGATAAAATAAGGGTTAAATAAAAAMTAGAATGTGATCTAAGAGMAGAAACATAGGGATGCAGATGTTATTGTCAGTGTGAATGGGTTGTGTCCRTCTGTCCCAGAGGAATGGAAGTGACTGCAGCTGTTATAGAGACAACTCTATATTTATCAGGTACTGAAATATCATTCCATGTGACCATGTGCCCATGTAGCTGTACATCTACAGTAACTAAGTAGTTAAACAACATTACTTTATTATGAGTTGCAATACAGGATCAACACCTTAATCTAATGGAATCTCATCACTCAATGATTAATGCCTAAATAATGACCAAAACGTCACCAGTCGACTGGTGTACAGGAACTGAGAATAAACAGCATAAGCCCCCACTCTGATATGACACACTGACACTCATTCAAGCTATTCCTATGAACATGTGACTTTGCTGATAACTACTTTATTGAGGGAATATGTACTTGCTACAATTGTGATATGTTGTTGTCTCACCGAGCTATCTTAAGATGAATGCACTTCATTTGGTTCACCATGCAGGATCAGTCTGTCAAGGGGAATGGAAGTGACTGGGCCGTCAGGCAGTGTCTCGTACAACAGGCAGGGGGKGAATGACCTGCCTGTCCTCCATCCTTCCCTCCCTGACTCTGACTGTTACAATGACTTTGGAAAGTATTCAGACATCTTGGCTTTTTCYACATTTTGTTACGTTACAGCCTTATTCTAAAATGTATTAAATGAAAAAGAATCCTCATSAATCYACACACAACACCCCATAGTGACAAAGCAAAAACAGTTTTTTGAATTGTTTGCAAATATATTACAAATAAAAAAACAGATATACCTTATTTWCATAAGTATTCAGCCCCTTTGTTATGAGACTCGAAATTGAGCTCAAGTGCATCCTGTTTCCATTGATCATCCTTGAGATATTTCTACAACTYGATTGGAGTCCAAATGTGGTCAATTCAATTGATTGGACATTATTTGGAAAGACACACACCTGTCTACATAAGGCCCCACAGTTGACAGTGCATGTCACAGCAAAAACCAAGCCATGAGGTTGAAGGAATTGTCGTAGAGCTCCGAGACAGGATTGTGTCGAGGGACAGATCTGGGGAAGGGTACCTTAAACATTTCTGCAGCATTGAAGGTCTTCAGGGAGGAGACCAATAACCCAATGGTCACTCTGACATAGCTCTAGAGTTCCTCTGTGGAGATGGGAGAACTTTCCAGAAGGACAACCATCTCTGCAGCACTCCACCAATCAGCCAGACGGAAACCACTCCTCAGTAAAAGGCACATGACAGCCCGCATGGAGTTCGCCAAAAGGCACCTAAAGACTCTCAGACCATGAGAAACAAGATTCTCTGGTCTGATRACACCAAGATTGAACCCTTTGGCCTGAATGCCAAGTGTCACGTACGGMGGAAACCTGGCACCATCCCTACAGTGAAGCATGGTGGCTGCAGCATCATGCTGTGGGAATGTTTTTCAGCRGCAGGGACTGGGAGACTAGTCAGGATCRAGGTAAAGATGAACGGAGCCAAGTACAGAGAAATATTTGATGAAAACCTGCTCCAGAGTGCACAGGACCTCAGACTGGGGCAAAGGTTCACCTTCCAACAGGACAACAACCCAAACCACAAATCCAAGACAACGCAGGAGTGGCTTCGGGACATGTCTCTGAGTGTCCTTGAGTGGCCCAGCCAGAGCCCGGACTTGAACATCTCTGGAGCAATCTGAAAATAGCTGTGCTGCAATGCTTCCCATCCAACCTGACAGAGCTTGAGAGGATCTGCAGAGAAGAATGGGAGAAACTCCCCAAATACAGGTGTTCCAAGCTTGTAGCGTCATACCCAAGAAGACTTGAGGCTGTAATCGCTGCCAACGGTGCTTCAACAAAGTACTGATTAAAGGTTCTGAATACTTATGTAAATATGATATTTCAGTTTTACATTTTTWATAAATTAGTAAAATGTTCTAATAATCTGTTTTTCTTTGTCATTATGGGGTATTGTGTGTAGTTTGATGAGGAAAATAAACAATTTTAKAAATTTTAGAATAAGACTGTAACGTAACAAAATGTGKAAAAAGTCAAGGGGTCTGAATGCTTTCCGAATGCACTGTATATAATAAGCCTTTCTCTCCAATCAAGGGCAGATTACAGGACGGCTATTTCCTGAAAGATGCAAATAAACTCAGTGTGCTCYTGAGTGTGCCGTGCATCACTCTTTGTCTGGGCTGTGTGCGTGTGTGTTGGTTCTTCTATCCTTATGGGGACCTAAAATCCCCAAAAGTCCCCACAAGGATAGTAAAACAAGGAAAATTCTCCCTCATGGGGACAAAGGCTATTTAAAGCTTAGAGGTTACGTTTAAGGTCAGGGTTAAAAAATAGAGTTAAAATTAGGATAAGGGGTTAGTGGTTAGGTTTAGGATTATGGGTTAAGGTTAAAGTTATGGTAATGATTAGGGTTAGGGTAAATGTTAGGGTTAAGGTAAGTGTTAAGTTTAGGAGTTAGGGAAAATAGGATTTTGAATGGAAATACATTTTTGRTCCTCACGAGGATAGAAGAACATAACGTGTGGGTGTGTGCATGTGTGTGTGTGCGTACATGCATCCATGCATCTGTGTGTAGAGTGTTGCTATATTTTTGGTGAGGAATGAGAATGAGGAGATAGATCCTGTCCTCTCTCAGGTCCCATTTGACTTGAAGCTATTGTCATAAACACAGTTGATGGTTATCATACGTTGTCATAACTACTTACATGAGGCCATAAATGTCAATGGCAATCACTTGTGCACAACATTTAACTTTTTAAAAATCTACATTTTTGTAATTTAGCAGATGCTCTTATCCAGAACGACTTACAATTAGTGCATTCATCTTAAGATAGCTACAGTAGGTGAGACAACAACACATCACAATCGTAGCAAGGACATATTCCCTCAATAAAGTAATTATCAGAAAAATCACACGTTCCTTGGAATAGCTTGAGTGAGTGTCAGTGTGTCATATCAGAGCGGGGACTAATGCTGTTATTCTCACGTCACTCTACATGTCAACAGTTCCTGTACACCAGTCGGCTGGTGACGTTTTGGACATTATTTAGGTATTAATCATTGACTGATGAGATTCCATTAGATAAAGATGATGTCCTGTATTGCAACTCATAAGTTCCTCATAAGGACCATGAAATAAACTCAAGATGTATAACTGGTTAATTACTGTAGATATATGGATACATGGTCACATGGTCACATTGATGAATTGATCTATGCAGAGTAGAGAGATAAAAAACATTTCAGCTGCTGAAATATGACTTAAAAACAGCCGCAGGCATGATGATGAGTTTATTGCACTTTTTGTTTGTTTTCAGAGTGAAATGGAGTGCATTGACGTCACAGGGGCAAGATTAAGCAGTAACCGTTGACCAACCCTGACCTTTCAGCACAGATGTTGCTTTCACATAACATGTCTGTCTCCTTTGGACCAATAGGCACCGCAGCTGCTCTACATTCTATGACATCATCATGAAATGCCTGTATGTAGAATCCCAGGAGGCTGTACTGTAGAGTTCTGTCAGAACGCACAACAACAGGTCTGTCTGTTGCTTGGTGAGCTACATGTGGCCATGAGAAAACCCATTTTGCATAATTTGTTAGCTGTGTTCCAGCCATTGGAGATGGTTTGTATGATGTTGTTTTGGATCCGTGAGCGTAGCTATGAACCACAGAAAGTAGGCCTAGAAAAGAAGACATTTATCAAAGCAGTGACATGCTAGAGGCAAATAAACAAATAAAGCAAATGCACCAACTGAAAGGAAGTAAGGATGAAAGTAAGGGATTATTTTTACAAACTCAGTAATAATTCTGTCGCTACTCTCTCTTGAACAAGACAACTTTCGTTTAGAAATCTTTCGCCACACAGAGAAATGTCAAGTTTATTTTCATCTTTGTAACCTTGTTATTATGTTTGAGATTTCATCTTGTCTGCGAGCATGTCTGAGGTGAAGGAGCATTAAGGCCAGTCAGTGTATGTGATCTTATTTGGGAGCTGTGAGAGAAGCTCTGCAATGACACCACTATGATGTGAAGATTATTGGAGCTTCACAGTACACTTCTCGGTTTCTCCAATGAGCCTCGGCAAGGCAGACACTGTGCCCTGGCCCCTTGGGGACTGACTGACTGACAGAGCGGGAGTCAGGAGCACATTTTAATCCAACCTGCATTGTCTTCCCCTATCGTCTGGTCCACCTAACCTTTCTCTGTGAGTCTAAAAGGAATGGATTTTCTGGGATTATGTTTTATTCAGTCTGCAAGGTGGTTTCAACAAGGTTCTCTCTCAGACTTGTACGGGAAAAAAGTACAGTGGTTCAAAAAGAGAATAGATGTACTTATTTAGCTTAGTTGACTGCCAAGAAGTTTGACGGCTTGTGCTTTACCAGTAGGTGTTGGTTGCTTCATTTGGAAATGTCATTTGGGTTGACAAACACTACAAATAAAAACAAAAAAATTTCAACCTTAAGCAGAATTGTTTTTTACAGAGCACCCAAACGCGACAGACCAACACAATTAGCACAACACCTCTTTTTAAAAGCAACTCTCGCAAAGTTACACGTCATTCATTTCAATCTCCCCTTGTCATTGTTTAAGTGACCTAACGTTGTAGGTGTTAAAAAAAAATGCCTGAAACTAAATGGCTCACATTCTCGTCATGATGTGAGAGAAAAAACTGTCGTGGAGGATCTCTTCTGAACTGTGATTTTTGCCGATGGAGCTGAGGGTGTTAAGCCTCACTTACTCTCCTCTATTGCTCCAATCACTGCCTTGGTGTTAGAGCTATGGTTTGTTTCGCAAGACAAATCCCAGCCTTCTCAAATGGTAGGTAGAGTGAGTGTGATTGATGTCAGGGAAAGCCAGACGTGATTAAGCGACTATGGGAGCCTTTTATCCCCTCGCTCTACGCAAACTTTACTCTGCTTCACATTCACTTACACAAAGGGATGGAGACGAATACTACAAGTATTTTCCCGTTAGGTTTGTGTGTAAGTGACTGTGAAGGTCTCTCCGTACGGTGAATAATAAGAGGACTCTGTCTAATTGATTAGAGAATGCCCCGTCTCTGCTGTTCAACCATTCAGATAGCTATTTAACCTAGGCTGTTTTCAATGTGGTGTCTAAGGCATCTGCCACGTCTGCAATACAAATTAATAAATGACGTCAATCCTATATTTCAAATATACCTTTTATTCATGTTAATAACGTATAACTTAAAAAATAAAAAAAATGATGCTATTGACCATGACAACGTGGTTGTTATGACAGAGATGTTTACAAAAGGTTTTCTGCCTAAACTGCTGGAACTGATAAAATGTCTCAAGTTGGTCTTAAATCTCGTGAACTCCAAGGATCGCTCATTTATTCTCCTGTCACATACTGTATCTTCCTCAGTGGCATTTCATTTAACTCTCGGTGGAATGCCAAGGAACACCCTTCAAAAAAGATTCCTTCCTGACAGAGATGTTTTTGTTGTTGAAAATCCAACAACCCATCAAATGTTGTGGTGTCACGGTTTCACACCAGCTGTTGTTGGAGATGTGTTGTAAGGGTAAGGTGTATTCAACTTAAGCCCTGGCGACCCTGTGACACTGCCGGACTAATCCTGTCTGTGGTTGCCTATCTAAATACCAATACCCTTCCTAGGGATCCAGACCTGCTCGTGTTCCTGCACTATGTGCTGCTGGGGTAGCGGTGTTATTCTAAATTATGCTGGTGTCGAGCCCAGGGGCAAGATGGGTTTTCAAAAGAATGATAATTAGCCAAGGTCAAAAGCTTTTTGGATGATCTGTCAGGACGTGTGGTGATCTTAATATGGGAAAGAACAAAACAAAACATCTTATTGGCTTGTTCATGGATTCTTTCAGTGGTGATGTCATGTTGAATAATAACTTACTTGCAAAAACTTCAGTGAGTCATCCATCACAAGGGAGTTGGGAGAATAATTTGAATTAGCTCTGCAAAAAAAGTCACGCATGTCTGTTATTGGGATGGTTACCACATTGAGAGTAAAATGTGGTTCAGTTTAGTCACTGGACTATGTGTTAGATCCTGTAACAAGGCTCCACTTCTCAAAAACAATGGGATTTATTGTTGACATCAGCATTATTATTGTTGCTTGCAGAAATATTTCCAATTCCAAAGTCAACGGGTGAACTTCTAACTTTCTTTCGTTCTGTACTTGTATGTCGATGTTCCATTAGGGGCTTTTAACTTCTCAGAGCAACTCTTTAATCTTGCTGTAGGACCTTGGGAGGGTGTTAGTGAGGGGAGAGGGGAGGGGAGACATCTGAGGGAGATCTGAGGAGAATGGCCCTGGGACTGATGGCGCACCTGGCTTGGACTGCTGCCAGATAACAGCGAGACTGTAGCTAGCTTCAGAAGGAGTGAAGGGCGGCCTACTCTGCCTGCTCCACCCTGCAGATGGTTATCTCCGTTGGGTGAGAGGCGGGGGAAAGATCAATTCCATCCTGGAGATCAAAGTTGGGGCCGTTAACGATGTGAGCTGCGGGCCACTGCGGCTGCTGACCGAGCTAAAAGTTTTACTTGGGGAAGATGGAGGGCCTTATTTACACATCCTTTGCTAGGGGCAGACGTGTTAGCAAACAGTACATCAATGAAGGGTCCAACGGTGCAGTCAGCTATGGCATCTCAATATCACAAGAAATTGACTCTTCGCATTGGCAAAGTACAACAGACACTGATAATGTGGTCGAGTTTTCAAGTTGAGGTTCAGAGCAGCTGTTTGCAGAGCCCAATAACTTATACAACGACACAACAATTCAGGCATATGTAGAGGACAATTACACTCAACTAAATATAATATCACATGACACATTCTATTGAAATGTCCTTTATGATGGCGTCATAATACACCCTCTGTCTTTTACATTCAGGCTGCTTGGTCTGTTATGATGGCGTCATAATACACCCTCTGTCATTTACATTCAGGCTGCTTGGTCTGTTATGATGGCGTCATAATACACCCTCTGTCTTTTACATTCAGGCTGCTTGGTCTGTTTTGATCCCTGTCAAGATTATACCTTTCCTACATGTTTTCATCGGCAGTTTTATGATGTATACTGAAGAGTAAGGTGTTTAATTATGTCTACACCATCCACTGCAGACTATTTCTGGATATAGGAACACAGATATGAAGATGAGCAGATCGGGCCATACGGAGGATGAGAGAGAGATCTTATTTCTCTTCTGCCTCACTAGTAAAAAACAACACGCTTTTGTCCCACATAGCACAACCATTCTTACGATTATCACTTCATGAACAGATGGAGGAGCATGAAGAGAAACCTGCATAGAGCAGTAAGAAAAATGTATCTCATTCACAGTAACAATTGGTCCTTACATTAATACCAATGCCTGAATGTTCCCGCTTCCTCAAACACACAGTCCACAATACAATGCAATCCTTCCCCATCATGAGTGCACTGCTTCAAATCACCCAATTTTGTCCAGTGATTTTTTGCAGTGGGATGACTCCCATTGTAAGAAGGCTTTCGTATAAGATAAAGACACCTGTCCCTACCTGCTGCGTGTCTCGACAGTTAAGGCCTCTACTCCTCCTAATGGCAATTGTCAGGGATTTAAAAAGGCCTCCAACAGGGACAAAATCATGTACCGGCAATTCTGCTGCCTGCCAGGCCGGAAGCTGCTTCCACACTTCCTCAGCAGCTGTGAACGTGTTCAGTTAGATCATCCCATGGTTCATAGGGCTCTGACTTTGGGTCGGTGGGCATAGGTAACCATTCACTGGAAATATTTAAAATCAGGAGAGCATTACCCAAAACATTTACTTCAGTTTTCTTTCAAGGTCACGCTGTTCAGTACCGTAAGGTGTAGGCATCTTTAGAACAGGAAAAAAAATCATTTTTTTTTACCTTAGACCCATGGAGCTTTGCCAATATATAGAGTGTTCCTTCATGTAGTGTTAGTGGGAAAGGGTTTGTATTATTTTCATAGCCGCGGGAAATATGGGTGCTGGAAGAGCAATTTTCCGTTGCATTTTTTATATATTTTTTTATATAAATGATCATGGGATTGGGGTAGGGGACAGAAACAAACATAGGATATTTATATATGAGCCCCATTCTGCATGGAGAGCTCTGTTTTGTAAGCGGTGACCTCATGATGTGCTCTTATCTATTCAGATGTGGGGATTTGGAGTTGGACACAGGTCATGCTGTACGATAGTCAGTTTAGTGTGAGATAAGTACAGTCTCTCTCTCAAACACCCCCATTTGTATTATACAGTACGAAGAAATGTGCACTCTGTTTACAACAGTCTATTCCTAGACGGTGGAGTTTAAAGTTTGGGGAAGCTTACAATTTATCCTGCCATTTCTACCGATCTGCGTGCCAATGATGATTTTCATATGCACATTTTCATGGAACAGTTTCATTTCAATAATAACATTTTAGTTTCTCCAAATGATTGTCATGTGGTTAATAATACAAATCTGAATTAAGATAATAAAAATATCAACATTTTTATTCCACTAATGCGAGAGCACCAGCCTCTGCCATATGGACACATTGATTCACTGTGAGTCATTGGCGGCTAAAGAAATGAAACTAAGAGATATGTCGCAGTAGGCCTATATTGTCAACTAAGTAAAAATACATAAAGCCGACAAATAAAAACAGAAAATATCCTGATGAAAATGGAGATTCTTTTAATCACATTCATCCCGCTACCCTGCCTGTCTGCCTCCCTTTCAAGCTGATATCCTTATTGAATTGCAACATCGTATCAAATCAATCAACTGGGTCTGGCCCAATGACTGCATACAGTGCATTCAGAAAGTACCCCTTGACTTTTTCCAAATTTTGTTACGATACAGCCTTCTTCTAAAATTGATTAAAATGGTAGAGTGGCCAGACGGAAGCAACTCCTTAGTAAAAGGAATATGACAGCCCTCTTGGAGTTTGCCAAAAGGCCCCTAAAGACTCTCAGACCATGAGAAACAAGACTCTCTTAGGGGTACACATCCAACAGGACACCAAGATTGAACTCTTTGGCCTGAATGCCAAGTGTCACATCTGGCAGAAACCTGGCACCATCCCTGCAGTGAAGCATGGTGGTGGCAGCATCATGCTGTGGGGATGTTTTTCAGCGGCAAGGACCAGGAGACTGGTCAGGATCAAGGCAAAGATGAACGAAGCAAGGTACAGAGAGATCCTTGATGAAAACCTGCTCCAGAGGGCTCGGGACCTCAGACTGGGGCTAAGGTTCACCTTCCAACATGACAACAACCCTAAGCACACAGCCAAGACAACGCAGGAATGGCTTCGGGACAAGTCTCTGAATGTCCTTGAGTGGCCCAGCCAGAGCCCGGACTTGAACCCAATCAAACATCTGGAGAGACTTGAAAATAGGTGTGCAGCAATGTTGCACGTCCAACCTGACAGAGCTTGAGAGGAACTTCAGAGAAGAATGGGAGAAACTCCCCAAATACAGGTGTGCCAAGCATGTAGCGTCATGTCCAAGAAGACTTGGCTGTATTTGCTGCCAAAGGTGCTTCAAAGTACAAAGTACATGCTCTCTGGTGAAGTTTTTTTGTGTACTTTTTACCAATTTTTTCCTCCCCAATTGGTAGTTACAGTCTTGTCCCATTGCTGCAACTCCCCTGTGGACTCGGGAGAGGCAAAGGTCGGGGGCCATGTGTCCTCTGAAATGCGACCCCACCAAGCCGCACTGCTTCTTGACACACTGCTCGCTTAACCCAGAAGCCAGCCGCACCAATGTGTCGGAGGAAACACCGTACAGCTGGCGACCGAAGCCAGCATCCATGCGCGTGGTTGCCACAAGGAGTCGCTAGAGAGTGATGGGACAAGGACATCCCAGCTGGCCAAACTCTTCCCTAACCCGGATGACGCTGGGCCAATTGTGCGCCACCTCATGGGTCTCCCAGTTGCGGCCGGTGCGACACAGATCTGTAATGACGTTTCTAGCACTGATCAGTGCCTTAGACCGCTGCGCCACTCGGGATGCCTCTTGTGAAGTATTTAAAATGATTTCATTTATTTATGTATAGACAGGAGTAATTATATAATTTTGGCACATGTATTTACATTCTATTTGGCTGCAGTGACTCCTGTTACCCAATCKTATTCTATGYTTAGGCTACTCATCACATTAGGAATTAGATTTTGTTAGCTTACAAATATTTTATTATAAAAAAGTATTTTCCTCAAAAAATGTGTAATCGAAATGGGGTGAGGATTGAATGCTTTTTCATATAACACAAATGTCCATTGATAAAAAAAAAAATACTGTACAAACATTGAATAATTAACTACATACAAGGAGAGAACACATCAGGGGACGTATTCGGTGGCAACAAAGGAGGTAGTATCAAATAGTGCATTGGCCTATAGAGCAGTGGTTCGCAACTCTGGTCCTCCAGTTTCCCCAACAGTACACATTTATATTGTGGCCCCAGACAAGCACACCTGATTCTACACACCTGATTCTAAGTTAAATTAGGTGTGTTTGACTGGGGCTTGAACAAAAATGTGTACTGTTAGGGGTACTGGAGGACCTGAGTTGGGAACCACTGCTATAGGGCAATCTGTTCGTAGTGGGGGCTGAAAAATCAGGCAACATGGTCACACCAAAGGGGAGAACCAGGGGTGAATTCATGGTAAACACATGGCTCATATGCCATTTAAAACTACACCTTTTCACCCTCTGTAAACTAGGTTTACGTTCTGTCAATGGATTACTTCAGTAGCACAGACATACATAGCAGTCCCCGGCAGTCCAAGTGTGCGTGTGGATTTGGATGTGTGCAGACACAAAAATCCACCATGATCCTAGGAAAGTAAAATGCAATTAATGGATAGTCTAGATAATTGCAATTAAAGTCAATTTAAGTAAAAGTGAGTGCATGGATATGTAGAATTATCTTGACTAGCCCCCCTTTGTGATAACATAATTGGCTTTCGTCGCTAGGCCTCAATTAGGAGCCACTTGGTTTGGCACAGACACAGGCAGGGGTAGAACAGATAAATACATGACTGACTCTTACTCGTGGCTTCAATCATTCACACTGATTTTTATGTAACTAATTTCTTTATACAATATTGCCTTGATTTACATTTAAAAAGTTGCTGCCATTAGTGAAGGGAATCATTACTTGCTTTAACACCCCCATTTCACATACATCAGAATGGATGGCTGTCTCACCTCAAATCTGAGCATTGCGTACAGTTAAAGGGGATTTTCTCATGCTTGTTATCATCCTATCCGGCTCAAAGGACCATTGGAGGAGTTGAAATATGCAGGTGCACTGGTCAGGTTAAAAGAGTGACAGGTGAACAGGATTAACACTAGAACCATTGGGCCTCGAGTGACCCAGTCAAGTCATTCTGACTGCAACATTCTAACAGTGTAATTCATACATTTCATATATGCTATAGCAAAAATAATCATTTGGTTGATAAATAGATAAATAGTGAGTGGGCACAAATTCATAAATGGCATTACAATGAATATAAGTGTCAATGTGACAGCAGTCAAAATGGTCAATTATTGTCAGCTCGTGCTTTTGTGCATCTTCACACAATAGCATCAGTTGGATGTAATTTAGCTGTTATCCCTTGTCCTAACAGTTGGCACAAATCTTTGAAACTTTCACTTGCTTGACACACTCTGACATACCTTTGTTTGGTTGTAGTGCATACTAGTCTCCGGTTTGCTCTTTATTGTGTCCGTTGTCTTGTCATTCTTCAGCACCATTGTGGAATACATCCACTGCATTGGTGCCTTATTTTGCGCAGAGGGAGGGAGCTCCCGTATGAGATCAATATCATGCCAAATGTATTCGCAAATGTAAATCACTTTGCACAAATGTAAATCGCTGTCCCCAAATGTAAATTCCTATCCACAAACAAACACCTTTTAATTTGTATTTGTAATTCGAAGGCCTTAACCTATTTAATCCCATCAATCACAATAGTGACCGTAAAAAACGTTTCCAGTTATAAGGCTCTAAACATTTTACTGAATGACGTATCAATGCATTTCCAGCAAATATTGAAATAATGAAGGGTCTCAATGAAATATGTGCAGTGTCACATGTTTAGTGTAAATTGTCACATGACCAGAGCTGTTTACTTCCTGGTTGCACCATGAGAATGAGGTGCTGCATCAAAGCTCCCAAACAAAAGGTTAGTAAAGTATGTTAACATAAAGATAGGACAAAGATTTTTGGTACACATCATCTTTAATGTGTCTAGTATGAAAAATCAATTTGCAATTACTCAACTTTGTTCAGTGTGGTCATAGAATGAGTAAACATGTTGACGGCAACAATAGTGACCGGCGGGATAACACAGTGCATTCTAGGTATACACAGTATATACACACATAGTTCTGGTTTTACGTAACTTTCTACTCTGTTCTTTCTTTTAGTTTCACTTTGAGTCAAGTTCTGGATATGTTGGATCTAGGTGACTGCCCAGACAAGGCATGCAACATTGCAGTTATCCCTCAAAATGAGAAAGATGCTGTTCTCAGTGACTGTGATAGCGATGGTCAGATATGGACTATGAACAGGCCATTTGCCAGCCTGGCTATGAATGCATATGCTGAACCTATGCAAACAGATCATGACAGGAACAACGTTATCAGTGATGATGACCTACCCCCCCCCATACACAACCTCCCCCACCCCCTCCATTGTTGATAATGAAAAGCCAAGGGCCTCTACCCGCCAGAGGGTCCAGTCAGAAGAGCCAAGGGCCTCTACAAGCCATAGGGGTCAGCCAGAAGAGCCAAGGGAAAAAGCTGCAGGTGGTCAAAATAAAGATTGAGTGTTCAAATGATCGAAGAGTCCTGCCACCGATGTGATTCCAAAACACTATAGTATACAACCCAAATATGCAAAAGTTTGGCACGAAACCACTGAGCCACAGAAGGAGATCTTTACTGGCTGCTACTGTTGAAGATCAGGCAAGAATGACAAAGCTTCTCACTGGCAATCAACACGATGCACCGGTTCCAGAGATGTCGTCATTTGTGAAAAACGCACTACCTATGCATGTGAGAAATGCAAAGCACCACTGCACATTGAGTGCTTCAAGATATACCATGGACAGTAGAAAAGGAGATAAGAGTGAATGAAAAAGGGCTGAAAAAGACAAAAGAAAAATAGAAAAGTCGATAAAGGGTGAGGAGAAGCAGTACATTGGACTCTAGGAAGAAAAGAAAAGTCGACAAAAAAAGGCAATCAAAATGACTGAAATGTTTATGGAAAAGAGGATCAATTGATTCAAGACATGTTGTATGACAGTAGGTCTGACTGATCACAGTTCAAAATAGTGATGCACAAACTAATCTTGCACTTGGTTCTGAAGCCTACCTCTATGATATTAATATAAGCACTCAATGTGCAGTGGCACATATATATATATTATATATATAGTATATATACATAATTTTATTTTTTTCAGTGTAGGCCTCTACTTGAATGCATATTATACAGGCTACCTCTATCCTAAATGTTACCTTTATGTTCAGTGGGAATGAATCACACGACTGCTATACAGTTGTTAGTGAATGTTGCACTAAAATGTCACAATGAGCAATGTTACAATGGATATTGCACTAAAGTACAAGTGTTCAAATGTTACAATAAAGTTACAATATTAATGTTTCAATAGATGGTGCACTGAAGTAACAATGTACAATGTATGTTACAATAAAGTAACAATGTTGAAATATGTTGATGGTGTGTGTTTTTTTGTCTTTGCTCTCAGTGGTCATATTGTGTTGTATAAGTGGTTTTTGATGTGTAAAATAGTCACACTAGAATGTGATGGAGCATGTCTAGAGGCAAGGCTGGGGACTGCAGTGACAGAGTTTTAAATGTGTTATAACTGGGTTGGGATTTATAAGAATTTTGATATCTGCATAGAGAGAAATATGTTATTTCAGTTATACGTACATTATCCCACCGGTCACAATTGGACCGACCATAAAACACACTTTTTCACCTACTTTTCCATGAAAATTGTAAAAAATAATGATTGATTATTTGAAAAGGTTACTAATGACACTTGAATTTGATATTTTCATGTCTGGAAAAATTCGGGATTAAATGGGTTAAGTAAAATGACTGCCATAAAGATTTGCGCAAACATGACAGATATGGCAAACCTGCAACTCCATATTTGGAAGCGCTTAGGTCACCTGACTTTTGGGCAGGATTTGACATTGGACATTGCATTGGACAGCGATTTAGATTTGTGATTGTGATTTACATTTGTGGATTGGTGATTTACATTTGTGAAAAGTGATTTACATTTGTGGATTGGTGATTTACATTTGTGGAAAATGATTTACATTTGTGGATTGGTGATTTACATTTGTGGAAAGTGATTTACATTTGTGGATTGGTGATTTACATTTGTGGAAAGTGATTTATATTTGTGGATTGATGATTTACATTTGCGAATACATTTGGCATTATATTGATCCCATACTCCCGACTCACTGTTCATGGCGCCGGCCAATGACCGTGAAGTGAAGAAATTGTCCATGGTGACATTGCTCCCATTGCCAATGTAAGGTTCCACCAGCCTCATCACCATATTCTCCAACATTTGCTCACCTGCTGCACGATGTGGACCTTTTCCCAGATATTGAAATCCATTTAGCATGTTCAATTACGCACGCTCTCACTTTGTAGCATACTCCAAGTAGGCCAGAGTAGACTAATAAGACTGCTTTGATTGGGTGAACTGATATAGGGTACAAACCATTTTGAGATTAGGCCTATAATTAGAATGGATCAATACGATAGAATGGCCCACCCTGTTTTTCATTCCTAGTTATGCATCGCTTCCCCTCGCTCATCAACTCCATTCTCCCACTTTCTCCACATCATACTTTACTTCMTTTATTTAATCTGTTGTTATATGTGTGAAATTAGTTTWGATATAGTTTAGGTTCAGTTTCGAGGCAATTATCGAGGTGATTATCAGCTGGGCACTGCACTTTCAACTGTCGGAAGAAGGAGAGGCAATGGGGGAAACCATTAAAAACATGACATGCCCTCCTAAAACTGGTTATAACTCCAGTTATGTTTGTRATATTAMGATTCTGACACCGACAAATTGTTTATATAGACTTATTTAGGAAAAGTCAAGACTTGAGGCGGTCATGACTTTAAAAATGGCAGAGTGATATATATTTTTTATGAGCAGTCAAAATKAATGACCTGGGGATTATAACCAGTATGATGCAGTGTGGGACTCCTCACAGAAGCAGGCCTGTTCAGTGGCATTGTGGGCTCCCCGCTTGTGTCATCAAACCCGTGCAACTTATCCAGAACGCCACAGCCTGCCTGRTATTCAACCTTCTCATGTTCCCCTATGTCACCWCACTCCTCCACACACTCCACTGGCTTCTAGTCTAAGCTTGCATCCGTTTCAAGACCCTGGTGCTTGCCTAYGGAGCAGCAAGGGGAAGTGCCCCTCCCTACCTTCAGGCTCTGCTCAAACCCTACACCCCAACCCGAGCGCTCCATTCTGCCACCTCTTGGCCCTCCCACCCGTACAGTTGTCAGCTCCCAGTCAGCCCAGTCAACGCGCTTCTCAGTCCAGGCACCTCAATGGTGGAACAAGCTTCTGACTAATGTCAGGACATAGGAGTCCATGCCCATCTTTGGAAACTGTCTGAAGGAGTATCTTAAATAAATCCCATGGCGCCCCCTGTGAATGTCATGAAAAGAAGCACAAGACAATGTTTTAGCTAATACTTTAATGAGAACTGTATGAGAACTGTATGAAAATCTATTCAGAAACCATTTTGAAAACCATCAAAACCAACTAATATTTATATTTTAATTGCTTACCCGTACAAAGGAGTAAAATTATATTTGAGAATTAAGGCCAAAAACTGATCAAGTCAGGGATTTTGTGAATGTGCTGACTATGTTTTGAACACTTTCACTTTTGACACCTATTTCAACTGTAGGTTGTGGTTCAGCCCACTTAGCCTACACTGATTCAAACCATGCTGAATGACACAGCACAGTACTTTAACATGACTGCAAATATGCTCAATATCCATTGTAAATGGCTGTATAATCATAGGGATCTCATCCCTCACAAAGAGAGTGCACTCTGACTCCCATCCAGACACATCCCAGCCGATTAACATGCAGCAGTGGAGGAAGGCTTCCTCTCCATCGGACTGGCTAATGGGAAGCTGTCCATCACCAGCCTCTCTGTGCTCACAGAGGACTAAGCACTAGTCTGTGAGGGGGCTTAATAGCTATCAGAGCCCGTCAGTGAGTGCAGGGTAACGGCCCCGAGCCTAGACCGCCAGCTTGGCCCACAGTCAGAAATCGCTGCTTGTTGATAAACAATATGTGAGCGCTTTTAGGTCACCTGACTTTTGGCAGGATTTGACATTGGACATTGCATTGGACAGCGATTTACATTTGTGAAAAGTGATTTACATTTGTGGATTGTGATTTACATTTGTGGATTGGTGATTACATGATTGGTGATTTACATTTGTGGATTGGTGATTTACATTTGTGAAAAGTGATTTACATTTGTGAAAAGTGATTTACATTGTGGATTGGTGATTTACATTTGTGGATTGATGATTACGTTTGTGGAAAGTGATTTACATTTGTGGAAAATGATTTACATTTGTGGATAAACACAGGGAGTTAAACACAGTTAAACACAGGGAGTTAAGGAGTGTCTGTGATAAACACAGGAAGTTAAGGGTGCTATGATAACACAGGGAGTTAAGGAGTGTCTTGTGATAAACACAAGGGAGTTAAGGAGTGTCTGTGATAAATACAGGGAGTTAAGGAGTGTCTGTGATAAATACAGGGAGTTAAGGAGTGTCTGTGATAAACAGGGGAGTTTAACTTTTACTCTGCCTCAGAAACCCGGATCCGGGAGCACCCCCACCCCCCACACACTGATTAGCATGCTAGCATAGCTTAAGAAGTAGATGTGCATCTAAATATCATTAAATTCACAAGTCCAAGACACCAGATGAAAGATACAGATCTTGTGAATAAAGCACCATTTCAGATTTTTAAAATGTTTTACAGGGAAGACAAATATTGTAAATCTATTAGCAAACACGTTAGCAAAAAACACCACTATTCTAACTCCATCAGTTTCTTACTCCTTCAGGGGCTATCACCAATTCGGCTCAACTAAGATATTGATAATCCACTAACCAAGAAAAAACCTCTTCAGATGACAGTCTGATAACATATTCATGGTATAGGATAGTTTTTGTTAGAAAAAAGTGCATATTTTCAGGTAGAAATCACAGTTTACAATTGCACCCACCATCACAAATCGACTAGAATTACTAGATAGAGCAACGTGTATGACAATTTACTCATCATAAAACATTTCATAAAAATAGACAAAGCATAGCGAATGGAAAGACCCAGTTCTTGTGATTTCAGACCATATTTCAGATTTTCTAAGCGTTTTTCAGCGAAACACAATAAATCGATAAGTTAGCATACCACATTGAACAAACGTTACCAGAGCATCGATTCCCGCCAAAGAGCGCTATAACGTAATCACCGCCAAAATATATTAATTTTTTCACTAAACCTTCTCAGAATTCTTCGATGACACTCCTGTAACATTTCATTTTACAATATACATTACAGTGTGTTCGAAAAAGTGCATATTTAGCCATACAAAAACGTGGTTACACATAAAAATACTAGGAAATCAAGCCTCAATATGTCTGACGTCATCTATCAGAGAGTGATCAGTTTAATTGAAAGCTAATCATATACTTGACTAAAAAATACAGGGTTGACAGCAATCGAAAGACAAATTAGTTCTTAATGCAACGCGGATTTACATTTTTAAAATTATCCTTACTTTTCAATACAGGGTTGGCCAAGTGAAGCTATACCAACAAAATGGCGAAATATGCGTTTAAAATATTTCGACAGAAACACGGTTTATCATATTAAATATTGCTTACTTTGAGCTGTTCTTCCATCATATTCTTGGGAATGTATCCTTTCTATGTTATAAACGTCTTTTGGTCGATAGATGTCTCTGTCCTCCGAAATATCCACTAACGATCGAACGGACTCCAAAACGTGTCCAAAGTTTCAGAGTGCACGACAAATAAATTCCTCAGAATCGCACTAAACGGATATAAATTGATATAAAACGGTTCAAATTCACTACATTATGATTGTTTTTAACAACTTAACGACTGAAAACATGACCGGAGAAATATTGCTGGTTAGAAAAACGATTTGGAACGAGGCAGGTCCGATGGCCTTCACGTTGAGCGCACGTTGAGAAAGGACGTCTCTGTACATTTTTGTCATTTATAATGGCTGTGAACGTCCATCGACTTCATTGAAAACGTGATGACGTACAGCACCCAGAGGAAGACGTAGAGTGTCGGTTTCTTCATAGCATTCACTGTGGCCTTATAAACAGACCCCAGATCAGAGGTAAAATTTTCTGAAATCTGAACCCTGTCATGAAAAGTGCTGTAGAAATTGTTCTGTACCACTCAGAGACAAAATTCCAACTTTCTATAGAAACTAGAGAGTGTTTTCTATCCAATAATAACAATAATATGCATATTGTACGAGCAAGAATTGACTACTAGGCAGTTTAATTTGGCAATGTCAAAAAATAAAAGTGCTAACAGCACCCCCTATTGCAAAAGGTTGGAGTGTCTGTGATAAACACAGGAATTAAGGAGTGTCTGTGATAAACACAGGAGTTAAGGAGTGTCTGTGATAAACACAGGAGTAGGGTGTCTATGATAAACACAGGGAGTTAAGGAGTTTCTGTGATAAACAAAGGGAGTTAAGGAGTGTCTGTGTTAAACACAGGGAGTTAAGGAGTGTCTGTGATTAAACACAGGGAGTTAAGGAGTGTCTGTGATAAACACAGGAGTAAGGAGTGTCTGTGATAAACACAGGGAGTTAAGGATGTCTTGATAAACACAGGAGTTAAGGAGTGTCTGGTGATAAACACAGGGAGTTTAAGGAGTGTCTGTGATAAATACAGGGAGTAAGGAGTGTCTGTGATAAAACAGGGAGTTAAGGATGTTGTGTACGTAGTGTGATAAACACAGGAAGTTAAGGAGTCTATGATAAACACAGGGAGTTAAGGAGTTCTATGATAAACACAGGAGTTAAGGAGTGTCTGTGATAAACACAGGGAGTTAAGGAGTGTCTGTGATAAAACAGGGAGTTAAGGATGTACACTTATTCTAGATATTAGTATGCCTATACCTACATGTAAATGAACATATGCACACAAACATGCCATATGCTCACATCTACACACACACACACACACACAGTCTTGTACAGCTAACCTTGTGGGACATACAATTCAGTCCCATTCAAAATCCTATTTTCCCTAACCCCTAACCCTAAACCTAACCCTAATCCTAACCCGTACTCTATACCCTAACCCAACCCTAACCTTAACCCTAACCTTAACCCAAAAACCTAAACTTTATCCTAACCCTAAACCTAACCCTAGCTCCTAAAACCTAACACTAATCCTAGCTCCTAACCTTAATATTTAACTTAATTCTAACCCTAACACTAATTCTAATTAACCCTAAACCCCTAGAAATAGCATTTGACCTTGTGGGGACTAACAAAATGTTCCCAGCTGGTCAACTTTTTGTTCGTTTACTATTCTTGTAGGGACTTCTGGTCCCCACAAGAATAGTTAAAAACACTTCACACACACACACACACACACACACACACACACACACACACACACACACACACACACACACACACACACACACACACACACACACACCA
>NC_036863.1:4782939-4799571 GCF_002910315.2 Salvelinus sp. IW2-2015 | reverse complement strand
CATAGGGAGTTAAGGAGTGTCTGTGTTAAACACAGGGAGTTAAGGAGTGTCTGTTGCTAAACACAGGAAGTAAGGAGTGTCTGTGTTAAACACAGGGAGTTAAGGAGTGTCTGTGATAAACACAGGAAGTTAAGGAGTGTCTGTGTTAAACACAGGGAGTTAAGGAGTGTCTGTGATAAACACAGGAAGTTAAGGAGTGTCTGTGTTAAACACAGGAAGTTAACTTTCTACGAGTCACCAACCCTGATCCGGTAGCACCACCACCCCACCCCCCACTGAGTAGCATAGCTAGCATAGCGTCACAAGTAACTTGTAGCATCTAAATATCATTAAATCACAAGTCTAAGACACCAGATGAAAGATACAGGTCTTGTGAATAAAGCCACCATTCAGATTTTTAAAATGTTTTACAGGGAAGACACAATATGTAAATCTATTAGCTAACCACGTTAGCAAAGGACACGATATTTTTACTCCCAACAGCTTTTTCCTGCGTCAGTAGCTATCACTAATTCGACGAAATAAAAATATATATAGCCACTAACCAAGAAACAACTTCATAAGATGACACTCTGATAACATATTTATGGTATAGCATAGTTTTTTGGGGAAAAATGTGCATTTTTCAGGTATAAATCACAGTTCTACATTGCAGCTGCAATCTGAAATAGTGCTGACCCAGCCAGAACAATTACAGAGACCAACGTCATATAACGAATTACCTCTTTAAAACATTTCAGAAAAATACACAGCGTACAGATATTGAAAGCCCAACATCTGGTGAATCCAAACAATATTTCAGATTTATGAAATGTTTTTAACGAAAACAAAATGTAGCGCTAAATTAGCATAGCTATACCAGGCAGATTCGGCTAGGCGCCCACGGCCAGTTCACATGCACAACAGATATGATATAACATCGTAAATTGGGTCTTACTATGGCTGATCTTTCATCAGAATGTTGATCAAAGTGTCCTTGTCAAGATGAGTCGTTGGTTCCGTTCAGACATGTTCCTTTCCCACTCCATTTAGCACAGGTACCGGTCGAGTGGCACGGATTTCTCAAACGATACTAAAATCAGACAACGGAACAACGCAAAACTCCCGGAAAAATTCAAATAATCTGATTAAACTATATTGAAAAAACATACATTACGATGATATGGTCACATGTATCAAACAAAATTCGACACGGAGATAGTTTTCATACATAACGCCAGCAAAACAGTACACAATCGCAGCTCCAATTCGAGCGATTCAGTAAACCGGAAGTTGTCGGTCACGCCAAAGAAATGGCTCCTATTTCACGTCAGTCCCAGATAAACAAAGAATTTCTCCTCTGACGTCCTCTTGACAACCAGAGGAAGGCGAATGAAGTGTGTTTCTGGTCATAGGGGGCACGACCATATATAGGCAGAGCTTTGAAGCCAGCATAACACATCTTGATTTTATGTTCTTGGTCATGGAAAGTGCTGTGAAATGACTTCTGTATCACTCAGAGACAAAATTGAAACGGTTTTAGAAACTAGAGATTGGTTTCTTTCCAATGGTATTATTATATGCATATAGTAAGAGCAATAATTGAATAAGAGGCAGTTTAATCTGTAGAGCAAATTATGCTAATGCGAAAATAGCACCCCCTGTATTCTCAAGAAGTTTTAAGGAGTGTTTGTGATAAACACAGGAAGTTAAGATCTATGATAAACACAGGGAGTTAAGGAGTATCTATGATAAACACAGGGAGTTAAGGAGTGTCTGTGATAAACACGGGAGTTAAGGAGTGTCTGGATAAACACAGGGAGTTAAGGATGTACACTTATTCTAGATATTAGTATGCCTATACCTACATGTAAATGAACATATGCACACAAACATGCCATATGCTCACATCTACACACACACACACACACACACACAGTCTTGTACAGCTAACCTTGTGGGGACATACAATTCAGTCCCATTCAAAATCCTATTTTCCCTAACCCCTAACCCTAAACCTAACCCTAATCCTAACCCGTACTCTTACCCTAACCCTAACCCTAACCTTACCTTAACCCTAACCCTAACCCTAACCCAAAACCTAAACTTTATCCTAACCCTAAACCTAACCCTAGCTCCTAACCTAACCTACAACTAATCCTAGCTCCTAACCTTAATATTTAACTTAATTCTAACCCCCACACTAATTCTAACCTTAACCCTAAACCCCCTAGAAATAGCATTTGACCTTGTGGGGACTAACAAAATGTCCCAGCTGGTCAACTTTTTGTTCGTTTACTATTCTTGTAGGGACTTCTGGTCCCACAAAGAATAGTTAAACACTTCCACACACACACACACACACACACCACACACACACACACACACACACACACACACACACACACACACACACCACACACACACACACACACACACACACACACACACACAGGTTGAATCATAGCAGGGCAATTTTTTGTGAATTGATCCTTATATTTGAACGGCAATAACATTGAATGTTCAAACATGAATACTCAAAGTTCATAGACACATGCCACTTGACGTGGATTCTAAATTCTGTGGAATAGCTTCAGCTGTTCCCTGGAAAAACGTGATGATAATAATAATAGATGTCTTTTATATAGCGCATTTCTTTACAAAGAGAATCTCAAAGACGTTGTTAAAACAAACAAATCAAACCTAAGGATCTGACAGGTCTTGGGCAGTGGTCTTTCCACAGCTTCAGATCTCTTACTAAAAAAGATTGCAGTCAGAATGCAGTATAATTGCATATGCTGCAAATACTACATCAACAAATTAAAGTTTTTTTACTACGTCCAAAATACCAGTCGACTGAAGTTACTGCACCTTTATTGCAGTTTTTAAAGCGGCAATCTTTTTTGTAGGGTATGGTGTTGTTCAGTCAGGCAGTCAAGGGGTGTGAATAGTTTCTGAAGGTACTGTAAAGCCTTTTGGAATCCACATTTTACACTAAATCAGAAGTGATTTTTCCTGGGGACAGAGTAGGAATGACCCGGCAGGTGGAAAAAAGCTGGATAAAAGCCAGTGCTGTACTGATCATTCAAAAGTTTGCATAGCCAGCTAGCTAGCCTACTACCTAGCCAAGACAAGCAAACTGACTTGCCATTAGTCCAGCAATTCCATGGGTCAAAACCATCAGATATTGTACCTCAGAAACACTCAAGAAGTCATGAAAAACAAAAAGTTGATTTACAAAACTGCTATAAAAATACTTAAAACAACACTGCTTCCTCACGGCACCATGGCAACCATGGTATGTAAATGTTTATTTTATCAGTCCATGATGGTGGTATGCAGCTGCTGCTACTTCTTTTCCCATGACAACCATACTCAGAGATTGTCTACCATGAAGGATGACTGTTTAATTAGTGCTCTAGATCTCTTGTTACTCATGAAGCACCAATAAAGTGCCACTCTCCTGGCCTAGGTCTTTAAGCTCCAATGAAGTGTCCCTCTCCTGGACCAGGTCTTTAAGCTCCAATGAAGTGTCCCTCTCCTGGACCAGGTCTTTAAGCTCCAATGAAGTGTCCCTCTCCTGGACCAGGTCTTTAAGCTCCAATGAAGTGTCCCTCTCCTGGACCAGGTCTTTAAGCTCAATGAAGTGTCCCTCTCCTGGACCAGGTCTTTAAGCTCCAATGAAGTGTCCCTCTCCTGGACCAGGTCTTTAAGCTCCAATGAAGTGTCCCTTTCCTGGACCAGATCTTTAAGCTCCAATGAAGTGTCCCTCTCCTGGACCAGATCTTTAAGCTCCAATTAAGTGTCCCTCTCCTGGACCAGATCTTAAGCTCCAATGAAGTGTCCTTCTCCTGGACCAGGTCTTTAAGCTCCAATGAAGTGTCCCAATGTTGCATTGGAATGTAAAGTGGATATTTGAAGCAGCATTGCCATTTTCAGAGTGATTTGAATCATAACACTGCCACACACACACACACACACACACACACACACACACACACACACACACACATAGGTTGAATCATAGCAGGGCAATTTTTTGTGTTAATTGATCCTTATATTTGAACGGCAATAACATTGAATGTTCAAACATGAATACTCAAAGTTCATAGACACATGCCACTTGACGTGGATTCTAAATTCTGTGGAATAGCTTCAGCTGTTCCCTGGAAAAACGTGATGATAATAATAATAGATGTCTTTTATATAGCGCATTTCTTTACAAAGAGAATCTCAAAGACGTTGTTAAAACAAACAAATCAAACCTAGGGATCTGACAGGTCTTGGGCAGTGGTCTTTCCACAGCTTCAGATCTCTTACTAAAAAAGATTGCAGTCAGAATGCAGTATAATTGCAGTATGCTGCAAATACTACATCAACAATTAAAGTTTTTTTACTACGTCCAAAATACCAGTCGACTGAAGTTACTGCACCTTTATTGCAGTTTTAAAGCGGCAATCTTTTTTTGTAGGGTATGGTGTTGTTCAGTCAGGCAGTCAAGGGGTGTGAATAGTTTCTGAAGGTACTGTAAAGCCTTTTGGAATCCACATTTTACACTAAATCAGAAGTGATTTTTCCTGGGGACAGAGTAGGAATGACCCGGCAGGTGGAAAAAAGCTGGATAAAAGCCAGTGCTGTACTGATCATTCAAAAGTTTGCATAGCCAGCTAGCTAGCCTACTACCTAGCCAAGACAAGCAAACTGACTTGCCATTAGTCCAGCAATTCCATGGGTCAAAACCATCAGATATTGTACCTCAGAAACACTCAAGAAGTCATGAAAAACAAAAAGTTGATTTACAAAACYGCTATAAAAATACTTAAAACAACACTGCTTCCTCACGGCACCATGGCAACCATGGTATGTAAATGTTTATTTTTATCAGTCCATGATGGTGGTATGCAGCTGCTGCTACTTCTTTCTCCCATGACAACCATACTCAGAGATTGTCTACCATGAAGGATGACTGTTTAATTAGTGCTCTAGATCTCTTGTTACTCATGAAGCACCAATAAAGTGCCACTCTCCTGGCCTAGGTCTTTAAGCTCCAATGAAGTGTCCCTCTCCTGGACCAGGTCTTTAAGCTCCAATGAAGTGTCCCTCTCCTGGACCAGGTCTTTAAGCTCAATGATGTGTCCCTCTCCTGGACCAGGGCTTTAAGCTCCAATGAAGTGTCCCTCTCCTGGACCAGGTCTTTAAGCTCCAATGAAGTGTCCCTTTCCTGGACCAGAGTCTTTAAGCTCAATGAAGTGTCCCTCTCCTGGACCAGATCTTTAAGCTCCAATGAAGTGTCCTTCTCCTGGACCAGGTCTTTAAGCTCCAATGAAGTGTCCCAATGTTGCATTGGAATGTAAAGTGGATATTTGAAGCAGCATTGCCATTTTCAGAGTGATTTGAAGTCATAACACTGCCACAGAGAGCCTATATTATGTGGAATTATGAAGCACATGAGACATATTATTTTAAGCTATTATCCCAAGGAATTGTCCCTGGACCACCAGGACATGAACATCTGCTATGAGCTAGAGTATCTAATATTCCTGTGATGACAGTGGCATTTCATTTTTTTCTTCCAGGCCAAGCTACGTGGAAGCAGACTTCTTGTGCATTATGAAACGGAGAGGCAGAGTATATCAGAGGCTGTACTGTGTGAGGGAGCCTCCTGTGGTGACAAGCGGCATGACACTTGGCGCATATAACAGCAATGACAAAGTGCTTGTCTTTATGCAAGATAATGTATGCGATGCATAAAGAGTCTTCTCAGCTAGGTTGCACATTAACTGGTGAATCAGAGTTTAGAGAAGAGAGATGGATGTAAATCACAGAGACAGATGTTAATGTGATAGGAGACAGAAGTGCTGACACTTTAATTAACACAATGATCATGGAGAGAAGAGATGTCATACATAGATTTAGCTAGGTATCAATTTCCCCTCCATGTTATAACAGATTGTCATTATCAGCTAGCTATATCTACACACACCATCTACCACCTCTAATCTCACAGTGTGGAGAGGATCTACATACCCCAGCTATCTCATTTCATGATTTGTTTCTAAAATCAGTAGGCGGAAACTCCTAAGCTCCTTGAAATGAGAACTTTATATGAATTATACATTATTCAACACGTACCTAATTCCATGTTACAGACATAATCAAGATGCACTCTTACAAATGTGATCCAAATTTGTATTCCACCTCTATTTCCGTCAGGGTGACTGAATTCATTAAACCAAAGCAGCCTCCACGAACAACGCATCATGTAAATATATAAATAAGCCACTTAAATGTATAAAAAGTCTCCAATATCAAACCTGAAAATGAGTCTGTGTCTCACAGATAGTTCCACATTAGGAGTAAAAAAAACAAGTTATTTTTTCACATGTAGGCAAAGGATGTTGAAACTTCTCAGACAGACTTCTTTGTTGGTGGAATCGTACTGTGAGTCAAAGGGAACTGTGTACCGCTGCGCTCCATGGCTCCTGGATCAGAGCTCTTTGTTGTGACTGAGACAGCATTGAGAGCAAGAGAGTGAGAAGGAAAGGAGAAAGGAGGTCGTAAGTGAGAAGGCCTGGGAAACACAACTTCTATGACATCCACATCCTAGGAGGGTGTCAGGGGAGGTGAAGCACTCTCACAATACAGCCGCCAATTATTGGCAACCCTGGCTAAGCAGGTAACAGATGGCGCTGGGTTCCTGGATGCTGATGAAACCTCCTAATTATTTCAGACAAAGCGTCCGGGTTGACACAGCGGTCTTTGGAGAGGACTGGCTCTGCCTTTGTGCCTGCCGTCATAAGGAGCTGAGGAGATATTGTTGGATAGTGTCCCACGGGAGGCCATGGGTGGGGTGGGGTGGTATAAGATGAGGAGGTGCTGGGGAGCTGGGGTGGGAGACTAGAGGGGTTGTGGGGGGAGGCTCTGTCACTGAGAAAGACATGCAATTCCAGGTAATCTGTATTCACACAGAGTTCTCTGCTTGCTCACAATGAGTGTGCCCAAGGGAGCTGTCATGTCTTTGGGGGTGCTGTTCCTCTCCAATGGCTTAATGCCGACAAGGAATTACAGCAATGCCTGAGAAGGGGTATGTGGAGAGAAGGAGCCTCTGCTGGATACAGTTGGCCAGGCAGCGTAAACAACCAGGGACGTTAACACTATCTTGCTCAAACACTCCATCACCAGCCAAGCCCTGCGCTGTGCAGTGCTGATGCGGGGTTAGAGGGAAGGTTTCTATCATTCTCTGAGAAGTGACTCCGCTGTGTCCTCTGGGATCAGTCATACTGGGAGTGGTTGGCTTGTTACAACTTATCAGAGCTGTTTCCTGTATATCTGAGGGATGTTCCTTACTCACTCCCTATACTGTACAGTACCTACAGTAAGTCCAAGCTGTGAGTCTCTCTGGACCACTTAACATGTGTTCTGGGTGGATGCAGGGGCTGCTTGGTTTACGTGTGCAGTCAGTACATTACTGATTAATTAGTCATTTCACCAGGGATCCAGAAGGGAATCAGGTTCATTTTGAGAGATCAGTGTTGTGGCTGTTAAACTTCCACGATTGGTTGTAGCCCCTTAGGACAAATCCACTTCTCTGGAATACGGTATGCCATGGAAGACCAGGAAATTAGAAAAAAATGACTCTATTCGCTGACAGTTACTGGTCAGAACTATTCAATGTCATACAATACTGTATCATTTTCAAAGGACAAATGACAGGCATCTGTTGCAAAGTGTTGTGTTCTTCATGGTTGTGCTACAAGGCGATGATCATACAGTCCTTTGAACTACATCTGTTCCCAGGAGCAGGCAGATTTGAAAATATAGTAATTGCATCACGGTAGCTTTCTTTTTAAAACGGAAAGACTCTGATCATGATATCTTGTCTAGCAACTATGATTCATCTTTTTGTGACAATCTTTTTGAAATCTGTTCTTCCCTTTCCATGGTTGACTGAATTAGGTTAAGGTTCCCTTTTCCACAGACAAACTGGCAGGCATGCCCAAAGTTTCAGGAAATGTAAAGGTAATTCGAATTATATTATACTAGTACAGACTGAGGTTTCAAAGCGGAAAATAGGGTCTTCTTCCTCTCCAACTCAACAAAGCAGCCTTGCAATGGTAGCACTCCAGTTGTGTACTACAGTACAAATACTGTGACCTTTTCCTCCTTGGAACCTTTTCTATAAGGCCTGATTCTCATTCAAATGGAAATACGGTAGACACCAAACTGCCACATCTAGAAAACCTCCAGTATACAGATGTAGGATTTTAATTTGAACCAGTTTGCTACAGCAGGAAATGAATCCTGAAACAATAGGAAATGTGAAATATTATGTGGATTATAACTAATGGACATTTTTGTAGGGGTTGATACATTTTTCATAAAGGAAAATCAAGTCTGAAATTTCAAAGCGGAAATTACAAACTTCAGAAGCCTTTTTCAACCTCAAATACACTACAAATGTTAAATTTCCTGCATTGCAGTTAAGCTCTCCTGCAACAGGGTGATCCAATTAAGCACCTGAGAGAACTGCCCAAGTCAAAGGTGTCATCTCTCTAGATGATGCTATATTTTCTTGAGCTAGTTATCATTACATTAACAAAATGGCCTTAAAGTATGTTACTTTCCAAAGCTTTTTAGGACACAATGAAGAAATGAACAGGGTACTATGTTTAAGATGTATTAACTTTTGAAAGTATAAAGCCGTTTCAGAGCTATTTTTTCAGAACATGTCTCATGGCGCAAAGAGCTGAAAGGCCCATGGTCTTGGTTTCTCTTTTTAATGATCCTCACTGGGACTTGGACATCTCCCATCTCTGCCCTCATTCTCTAACCAAAGGAATCCCACAGATATGAAATGCCCATAATACATGACCTCATTTTCATATGTCACTGTGGTCTAATAGACTTGGACACTACATAGAGAAAGGGTACTGAGAGGGTGCGATCTCAGAACCAAGGTCTTGCTCAGTTCCCAGTCCATTGGAGATAATGAGACTGTGATGGAACGTCAGTGGAAGCACTTTGAAGTTAGCCATGTTACCTCTCAAAGGAGAAATGCTCTTGGTTGCTTTAGTTTTGGAGCAAGTCAGAGGTCATCTGAAAAGCAAACTTCTAAAAGAGAACAGAGAAATTAGAGATAGCTGTGGCACACTTTTGGAAGTAGACACAGGCCTTAAAGAAAATATTTCTACAAGGAAGGTCAATCTAAAATCTCTGTCATTAATACAAATTATTGTGGGGGGTTTTCCCACTGAAATCTTATTAATCATGTGATTGCAGTCCTTCTCAACATCTCGGGACATACTGTGCATACTGTAGGTGATGTAAGTTTGTTCGTAGCTACATGCAGTGATGTCACCTTCACTGAGACCTAAAGTCATCCCAACCCTAGAAACAACTGTTTTGGTTTAATTGTACTGCCGGTTGACATCTGTTCACTATTGAGTGTAGGATACTAGTAGGGACTAGGGGTGGGCGGTATACCCGTATGAATGTGAATACCGGTATGACGTTGTGCCATGATATGGATTTTTCATGATAAATTAATAAATGTATGAAATAAGGCATTTTTAGTAATGTAACTTAAAAACAACATAACTTAAATGCAGAATAACTATTGTATTCCTTATCTCCTCTGTTTAAAGTTATAGCTGATTACACTGCCTGATCCTTTTTATACGTTATATACAGCTATTCAAATCTATAATATTTGTAAATGTGTGCAATATCCAAACATTACATGGATTACATTGCTTTTATTTAGAATTGATACATTAGCCTGTTTTCAATATATGAATCTATCCTCTGTCTTTCAATAATAAATGGACTACCCAATAAATGATCCCGTTTTCTAAAGCAACATAGATCTCTTAATCACAACAGTTGTATGTAAATCTATAGATGGATTACATTTGTAATCACATTCAGTGTCCAAGCTGTACATTGTTCTAATTACAGAAGATGCAATGTTATTTCTATTGAATAATTGTGACTTTTCTAGCAAAGCTAAAGCTAGAAGCATGAACGTTACACGCGATCTGCCTGCCAACCAATGTCAACAAACAAGCATGCGCAACTGCAAAGTGAACATTTAGTGAAGTAAACTCCTTTCGTTAGCAAAAGTGTCTGAAAATCAAGCATTGAGGATGACTGAAGACAAGGAAAATAACGCTATTGAAGTTGATTTGCAGGACAACGAAGAATTGGTTTGAATAAAAGGGGCCTCCTCTGTCGTTTGGAACTGATTTGGCTTTAAGATATCCAACCTCGACCAACAAACAGTACTGTGTAAGTTGTGTCGACGCATTGTGCTGGCCAAAGGTGGAAACACCAGTAATATTTTTACCACCTGAAAACCCTGCATGTGCGCGAATATGAAGAATCTACCAGAATGCGTGCAACAAACCCCCGGAGCAGCGGAGCAAGTCCCTAGACATCTTCAAGACAGACCCACACTCAGCTATCACTCAAAGCATCATTCGTTAGTGGTACTCCCTATGACAAGAAGAGCMAGATGTGTAACGAGATAACAAGTGCAAATTCGTATCACATAGTGAAAGACATGGAACCAATTCAAACTGTGGAGAAAGATGGTTTCAGAAAGTTGATTCAAACTCTASACCCAAGATATGAGATCCCGAGCCGTAAATACTTCAGCAAAACATGTCTGCCAGAACTCTACACAGAATGTCGGGACAGAGTTGCCAACGACATCCGTAACGCTGCATTCTTCTCTACCACTGCCGACTTATGTTCAAGTCGGACCACAGAGCCATACATTAGCCTCACGATTCATTACATTGACGACAACTGGAAGCTGCAAAGCAAATGCCTTCAGACCTCTTATTTCCCAGACGAACACACCAGAGTAATAATTGCAGCTAGGCTGAGGGAGGCACTTTCATCCTGGGGCTTGAAAGAGTCGTGTCAAGTATGTAAGACTACCAACAGTGGATCGATCGGACATGGTCAAAGCATTGGAGCTGAACAATGGACAAGACTAGGGTGTTTCAGACACAGGCTACACATTGTTATTGGCAAGTTTCAACRTCCAAAACACATAGAGCTAGATAGAAAAATAATGTAACTTAAAAACAACATAACTTAAATGCAGAATAACTATTGTATTCCTTATCTCCTCTGTTTAAAGTTATAGCTGATTACACTGCCTGATCCTTCTTATGTGTTAAACTGAATATATACAGCTATTAAAATCTATAATATTTGTAAATGTGTGCAATATCCAAACATTACATAGATTACATTGCTTTATTTAGAATTGATACATTAGCCTGTTTTCAATATATGAATCTATCCTCTGTCTTTCAATAATAAATGGACTACCCAATAAATGATCCCGTTTTCTAAAGCAACATAGATCTCTTAATCACAACAGTTGTATGTAAATCTATAGATGGATTACATTTGTAATCACATTCAGTGTCCAAGCTGTACATTTTTGTAATTACAGCAGATGGAATGTTATTTCTATTGAATAATTGCAACTCATACGTAATTATTTTTCCCCTTTTTATTTTTCAGAGAGAACTTTGGGTTTCCCGGGCCACAGGAGTGTGCAAGAAAGTGATCAGCACATTTTTCTATAGTTGGAAGAAGCAGAAGGCCTTGACAAGTGCACAGGATAAACTGAGCCTGCCYCTCCACAAGCTCATCATGGAATCCCCGACAAGGTGGGGATCTCGACCGAAGATGATGGAAAGAGTCCTGGAGCAGGAAAAGGCAATTACACAAGTCTTGGCACCATATTTGTCAGGAAAAAGAAAGAAAAATGTTTTTAATTTTACTGCATGTTTATTTAACTCATACCTTTGTTTATGTTTCATGTTTGCACAGGTTACCACAGAAGTACTCTATGTTAAAAGCAATATTTTGTCATTTATTAACTTTGAAGAGTTCATAAAATGTACAAAAAATGTAATAAATGTATAGTATATTATAGATTATATCGTTATCGTCCAGACAGTGGAAAATATTGTAATATGTATTTTACAGTGCCTTGCAAAAGTATTCATCCCCATTGGCGTTTTTCCTATTTTGTTGCATTACAACCTGTAATTTAAATGTTTTTTAAAATTGGATTTCATGTAATAGACACACAAAATAGTCCAAATWGGTGACGTGAAATGAAAAAAGTTACTTGTTTAAAAAAATACAACAAATAAAAAATGGAAAAGTGTGTAATTGCATGGAAAGAATGGAAAGAATATGGTACCACAACAAACCTGCCAAGAGAGGGCCGCCCACCAAAACTCACGGACCAGGCAAGGAGGGAATTAATCAGAGTGGCAACAAAGAGACTAAAGATAACCCTGAAGGAGCTGCAAAGCGGAGATTGGAGTATCTGTCCATAGTACCACTTTAAGCCGTACACTACACAGAGCTGGGCTTCACAGAAGTGTGGCCAGAAAAAAGCCATTGCTTAAAGAAAAAAATAAGCAAACACGTTTGGTGTTTGCCAAAAGGCATGTGGGAGACTCCCCAAACATATGGAAGAAGGTACTCTGGTCAGATGAGACTAAAATTGAGCTTTTTGCCCATCAAGGAAAACGTTATGTCTGGCGCAAACCCAACACCTCTCATCACCCCGAGAGCACCATCCCCACAGTGAAGCATGGTGGTGGCAGCATCATGCTGTTGGGATGTTTTTCATCGGGAGGGACTGGGAAACTGGTCAGAATTGAAGGAATGATGGATGGCGCTAAATACAGGGAAATTATTGAGGGAAACCTGTTTCAGTCCTCCAGAGATTTGAAAATGGGAAGGAGGTTCACCTTCCAGCAGGACAATGACCCTAAGCATACTGCTAAAGCAACACTTGAGTGGTTTAAGGGGAAACATTTAAATGTCTTGGAATGGTCTAGTCAAAGCCCAGACCTCAATCCAATTGAGAATCTGTGGTATGACTTAAAGATTGCTGTACACCAGCGGAACCCATCCAAGTTGAAGAAGCTGGAGCAGGTTTGCCTTGAAGAATGGGCAAAAATCCCAGTGKCTAGATGTGCCAAGCTTATAGAGACATACCCCAAGACACTTGCAGCTGTAATTGCTGCAAAAGGTGGCTCTACAAAGTATTGACTTTGGGGGGRKWWWWWAWTWWKMMMSSYYMARKTYYTTTTTTATTTGTCTTATTTCTTGTTCCACAGTAAAACATATTGTGCGTCTTCAAAGTGGTAGGCATGTTGTGTAAATCAAATGATACAAACCCCTCAAAAATCMATTTTAATTCCAGGTGTTAAGGCAACGAAATAGGAAAAATGCCAAGGGGGGTGAATAYTTTTGCAAGCCACTGTAGTTCATATTGCCCACCCATAGTAGGGACACCACCAGGTATTGCTGGTAGAAATGGGTTAGATCAATTTCACTCCAGTTGTTAAATGAACTGTAACATTTTGACAATGTCATTAAGAGCTGGTTAATGGAAATAATTTGATTAAATGAAAACCTGTACATATAATGGGTCTACTCTACAGGGACCTGTCCAATGTCCACTGACAGAARGATCTCAGGGCCCCACCATCACATCGGCTGACTGGGCCAATTAAGCGGTGACTGAAACTGAGTCGACATCGACCACTGAGGTACTTAAAAGTCTGTTCTGTAACCGTGCACATTCATGGTGAGAGGATGTCATAGGTTGGGAGCACTGGCTCTCTGATCCTTCTGAACTGACAGTGTCACGTGGCATTCATCAGAAACACTGAGGTTATCATCAAAGGCAAACAGGTGAGATGGGTTAACTCAGGAGCTGTTCTAGACAAATATGATCACGTCTATTTGAACATAGTTTTTTTTGCTAATTCTGTAATTTGCTTTGAAAATTGCAGTGTACACCCTTGCAACAGGGTGATCAAATTAAGATTCTACATCTGTACCAAGCTACAGAATATTTCTAGGAAATTAAGATAAGGCACAGTGTTTTCTAGGGAATGAACAATACCGTTAGAGTTCCAGGTAGAGGGAAATTAAATTAATTTCTCACCCACTCTTATGCTCGATTATAAAGAGATTGTTCTATCCATCTTTATTTCCCAACACTGTGGTTGCAGCACCTCTGATAAATACATCCTGTACTGTGAGGCATGGGGCTTTAATTATAGCTCACAAGCCAATTAGAGTATTGGGATCTCACTAAGATGGATAGTTCTGACCAGAGATCAGTTAGAAGGCCTCCCCACTTTCCGTTTTTGGCAGAAACCCAATAGGTCCTGCTAGGGACGAGCCAAGGGACCCCACTGAGCAATATTATCTGATAAATGACCTTACCGGGTACCCTTTTACGTCGGAGATCTCCATTGTCTGTGGTAACAGTGCTTCAGATTTGTGAAAAAGTAGATGTCCATTTTATATATAATGAAAAAGGACAGTTGAATGTTAGGCTTATATTGCCTGTTGTCTGCAGAACATCATGCTATATGCAGTATGTACTTTAGCTACTCCAGTTCCTGGTGTTATGCTTTTTAATATGGAGAGTTTCATACCCCGCAGGATATGCACCCAGCTATGTACTGTATGTAATCACTAGTGTAACCAATTTCCACGCTGCGATGTTGGGGAGGGAGGGTGTATGAACAGACCTAGAGGGAAATGTTCTACTCCAAGAAGATAKAAAGAAAGTTCAAAACCCGTCCAGAGTGAGTCAAAGTACTGTGCCTCTATACTGTCAGAGGGATTGATTGCTACACATACCATTTTGCACTGGCCACTGTACAACGCAGCTCTAACACTACGTGACACAGTTTATGTATGCAACCATCTACAGAGTCACATCTCACAGTATGTTATTTTTAACCCAYTTAATCCCATCAGTCACAATAGTCAGAGCAAATTTTTTAAACAAAAAAGTAATATATTATGCAATATTGATGTGTCTAGTATGATTCAGAGAAGTTTYAAACCATTTCTCAAAATTGTCACAAGACTACAAGTTTAAATTTACAAGGTCTACTTTTACAGACCAATTTGGCACCAGAAGTCTGAATTAAACAGTTTAAAAACAAATATTGTTGACATTTTTTTATATTTTCTTTGTTGGGTTATGGATACACATGATCAAGATTATTTTACCATTATCCATTAGCCTTTACATATGTTTAAATCAGTGATATTGACTGTAAAACGTCTTACATTTTGTAATTTTAGGGTGAATTGGCCATGTATAGACCAATAAACTGAATATGTGTAATAACTTAACAAATATTTAATGTCAGTAGATTTGTTTAATGTCTTTTGCACAATGGTAGATCTGGATTATGTTAGATTTGCTGAAGAGTCAAAAGGGTAGACCTGGTTTTTCATGTATTGGGACATAGCCACAGGTGTAAACCTACGGGTATTTGGGCTGAGATATGAGATATGCAGGTGTAGCCCTGGTTTGTAGGAGTACTGGAGCTGAAGTGCAGGGGTAGACCTGGTTTGTAGGAGTACTGGAGCTGAAGTGCAGGAGTAGACCTGGTTTGTAGGAGTACTGGAGCTGAAGTGCAGGGGTAGACCTGGTTTGTAGGAGTACTGGAGCTGAAGTGCAGGGGTAGACCTGGTTTGTAGGAGTACTGGAGCTGAAGTGCAGGGTAGACCTGGTTTGTAGGAGTACTGGAGCTGAAGTGCAGGGGTAGACCTGGTTTGTAGGAGTACTGGAGCTGAAGTGGCAGGGTAGACCTGGTTTGTAGGAGTACTGGAGCTGAAGTGCAGGGGTAGACCTGGTTTGAAGGAGTACTGGAGCTGAAGTGCAGGGGTAGACCTGGTTTGTAGGAGTACTGGAGCTGAAGTGCAGGGGTTAGACCTGGTTTGTAGGAGTACTGGAGCTGAAGTGCAGGGTTAGACCTGGTTTGTAGGAGTACTGGAGCTGAAGTGCAGGGTAGACCTGGTTTGTAGGAGTACTGGAGCTGAAAGTGCAGGGGTAGACCTGGTTTGGTAGGAGTACTGAGGAGCTGAAGTGCAGGGGTAGACTGGTTTGGCTCAGTTTAGTGGTATTCAGTGCTTCGGGAAACTTTAGACATGGCTTAGTTGACTAATTGGGTTCAAGCACAGGTCCAGACTTTGTAGGTATGTAAATTGGAGCTGGTTAGTTAATATTGGGGCTGAAATGCAGAAGTACCCTATTTTTTTGACAATTGGGGGGACATGTAGCAGTAGACTTGTTTTGAAAAAAATCTATATTGGTTAGACGTGCAGGTTACACTTGTTCTGGAAGAATATTGGGGCTGAAGTACAAGTGTAGACCTAGTTTGTATGAATGTTGAGACGTGGGCCCTGGGGAATACCTGTTTTCTATGAGTATGCCCATGGATTTACCTTGGTTTATATGATTAATGGGTGTAGGGATACACACGGTTCATACAGGTAATGGGTCTGGATGGACGTCTATTGCCCATTGAAATCCTTTCTGGCAACATGTTTGTGGTAGGAAAAAAGTGAATGAGGCTGAGGCACATGTGTTATATACTATGATTATTTTTTATTTTTTTATATACAGGTCAGAAGTCACGGGACCAAGATATGCAAATAACAGAGTTGGGATGTGCAGTGAATAGCTGGATATAGATTACTACTCAAATCAAATCAAATCCAAGTTTATTTTGTCATGTGCGCGAATACAACAGTGTAGACCTACAGTGAAAAACACTGCTACTTAAGCCA
>NC_036863.1:4761650-4777995 GCF_002910315.2 Salvelinus sp. IW2-2015 | reverse complement strand
TAGACCTGGTTTGTAGGAGTACTGGAGCTGAAGTGCAGGGGTAGACCTGGTTTGTAGGAGTACTGGAGCTGAAGTGCAGGGGTAGACCTGGTTTGCAGTTTATGGGTATTCAGGCTTCGGGAACATTTAGACATGGCTTAGTTGACTAATTGGGTTCAAGCACAGGTCCAGACTTTGTAGGTATGTAAATTGGAGCTGGTTAGTATGAATATTGGGGCTGAAATGCRGAAGTACACCTATTTTTATGACAATTGGGGSTGACATGTAGCAGTAGACYTGTTTTGAAAAAAATCTATATTGGGTTAGACGTGCAGGTTTACACTTGTTCTGGAAGAATATTGGGGCTGAAGTACAAGTGTAGACCTAGTTTGTATGAATGTTGAGACGTGGGCCCTGGGGAATACCTGTTTTCTATGAGTATGCCCATGGATTTACCTGGTTTATATGATTAATGGGGTGTAGGGATACACACGGTTCATACAGGTAATGGGTCTGGATGGACGTCTATTGCCCATTGAAATCCTTTCTGGCAACATGTTTGTGGTAGGAAAAAAGTGAATGAGGCTGAGGCACATGTGTTATATACTATGATTATTTTTTATTTTTTAATATATACAGGTCAGAAGTCACGGGACCAAGATATGCAAATAACAGAGTTGGGATGTGCAGTGAATAGCTGGATATAGATTACTACTCAAATCAAA
This sequence comes from Salvelinus sp. IW2-2015, assembly GCF_002910315.2. Classification (NCBI taxonomy): domain Eukaryota; kingdom Metazoa; phylum Chordata; class Actinopteri; order Salmoniformes; family Salmonidae; genus Salvelinus; species Salvelinus sp. IW2-2015. The sequence goes on along the minus strand of NC_036863.1, from coordinate 4,777,291 downwards.
TCAAATCCAAGTTTATTTGTCATGTGCGCCGAATACAACAGRTGTAGACCCTACAGTGAAATGCTTACTTACAGGCCCTAACCAACAGTGCAATCTTTAAGTAAAAAATGGGTATTAGGTGAGCAATAGATAAGGAAATAAAAAACAACAGTAAAAAGACAGTGAGTAATAACAGTAGTGAGGCAATATACAGTAGCGAAGCTATAACAGTAGCGAGGATATAAAAGTAGCGAAGCTATAACAGTAGCGAGGCTATAACAGTAGNCAGTAGCGAGGCTATAACAGTAGCGAGGCTATAACAGTAGCGAAGCTATAACAGTAGCGAGGCTATAACAGTAGCGAGGCTATAACAGTAGCGAAGCTATAACAGTAGCGAGGCTATAACAGTAGCGAAGCTATAACAGTAGCGAGGCTATATACAGACACCGGTTAGTCGGGCTAATTGAGGTGGTATGTACATGTAGGTATGGTTAAAGTGACTATGCATATTTGATAAACAGAGAGTAGCAGTAGCATAAAAGAGGGGTTGGCGGGTAGTGGGTGGCAGGACACAATGCAGATAGTCCAGGTGCGGGGRCACCAGTTAGTCGGGCTATTTGAGGTGGTRTGTACATGAATGTATAGTTAAAGTGACTGTGCATATMTGATAAACAGAGAGTAGCAGCAGCGTAAAAGCGGGGTTGGGGTGGGGGGGACACACAATGCAAATAGTCCGGGTAGCCATTTAAGTACCTGTTCAGGAGTCTTATGGTTTGGGTGTAAAAGCTGTTGAGAAGCCTTTTGGTCCTAGACATGGAGCTCCGGTACCGCTTGCCATGCGGTAGTAGAGAGAACAGTCTATGACTGGAGTGGGTGGGGTCTTTGACAATTTTTAGGGCCTTCCTCTGACACCGCCTGCTGTAGAGGTCCTGGATGGCAGGCAGCTTAGCCCCAGTGATGTACTGGGCCGTACGCACTACCCACTGTAGTACCTTACGGTCGGAGGCCGAGCAGTTGCCATACTAGGCAGTGATGCAACCAGTCAGGATGCTCTCGATGTTGCAGCTGTAGAACCTTTTGAGGATCTGAGGATCCATGCCAAATCTTTTGGTTTCCCGAGAGGGAATAGGCTTTGTCGTGCCCTCTTTACAATTGTCTTGGTGTGTTTGGACCATTTTAGTTTGTTGGTGATGTGGACACCAAGGAACTTGAAGCTCTCAACCTGCTCCACTACAGCCCCATTGATGAGAATGGGGGCGTGCTCGGTCCTCCTTTTCCTGTAGTCCACAATCATCTCCTTATTCTTGATTATGTTGAGGGATAGGTTGTTATTCCGGCACCACACGGCCAGGTCTCGGACCTCCTCCCTATAGGCTGTCTCGTCGTTGTCGGTGTTCAGGCCTGCCACTGTTGTGTCGTCTGCAAACTTAATGATGGTGTTGGAGTCGTACCTGGCCAAACAGTCGTGGGTGAACAGGGAGTACAGGAGGGGGCTGAGCACGCACCCCTGAGGTGCTCCGGTGTTGAGGATCAGCGTGCCAGATGTGTTGATACCTACCCTCACCACCTGGGGGTGGCCCGTCAGGAAGTCCAGGATCCAGTTGCAGAGGGAGGTGTTTAGTCCCAGAATCCTTAGCTTAGTGATGAGCTTTGAGGGGACTATGGTGTTGAACGCTGAGCTGTAGTCATTGAATAGCATTCTCACGTAGGTGTTGCTTTAGTCCAGGTGGAAAAGGGCAGTGTGGAGTGCAATAGATTTTGCATCATCTGTGGATCTGTTTGGGCGGTATGCAAATTGGAGTGCGTCTAGGGTTTCTGGGATAATGGTGTTGACATGAGCCATTACCAGCCTTTCAAAGCACTTCATGGCTACTGACGTAAGTGCTACGGGGCTGTAGTCATTTTGGCTGGTTGCCTTAGTGTTCTTGGGCACAGGGACTATGGTGTTCTGCTTGAAACATGTTGGTATTACAGACTCAGTCAGGGACATGTTGAAAATGTCAGTGAAGACACCTGCCAGTTGGTCAGCACATGCCCGGAGCACACATCCTGGTAATCCGTCTGGCCCCGCAGCCTTGTGAATGTTGACCTGTTTAAAGGTCTTACTCACGGCGGCTATGGAGAGCATGATCACACAGTCTTCCGGAACAGCTGATGCTCTCATGCATGCTTCAGTGTTGCTTGCCTCAAAGCGAGCATAGAAGTGATTTAGCTCGTCTGGTAAACTCGTGTCACTGGGCATCTCACGGCTGTGCTTCCCTTTGTAGTCTGTAATAGTTTGCAAGCCCTGCCACATAAGATGAGCGTCGGAGCCGGTAGTACGATTCAATCTTAGCCCTGTATTGGCGCTTAGCCTGTTGATGGTTCGTGGGAGGGCATAGCAGGATTTCTTATAAGCTTCCGGGTTGAAAACAAGTTTTAATGACTTCCACCTAAGTGTATGTAAACTTCCGACTTCAACTGTATACAGATATTAGGGCTGATGAATATGGGAAAATATATGTTAATTGTAATATGTGCAGAGCACTGAATGTTCCCATCGGTCACTATTTACATACTTTCAATATATACAGTTGAAGTTGGAAGTTTACATACACTTAGATTGGAGTCATTAAAACTCGTTTTTCAACCACTCCACAAATTTCTTGTAACAAACTATAATTTTGGCAAGTTGGCTAGGACATCTACTTTGTGCATGACACAAGTAATTTTTCCAACAATTGTTTACAGACAGATTGCTTCACTTATAAATTCACTGTATCACAATTCCAGTGGGTCAGAAGTTTACATACACTAAGTTGACTGTGCCTTTAAACAGCTTGGAAAATTCTTCTGATAGGCTAATTGATATAATTTGAGTCAATTGGAGGTGTACCTGTGGATGTATTTCAAGGCCTACCTTCAAACTCAGTGCCTCTTTGCTTAACATCATGGGAAAATCAAAAGAAATTAGCCAAGACCTCAGAAAAAAAATTGTGGACCTCCACAAATCTGGTTCATCCTTGGGAGCAATTTCCAAATGCCTGAAGGTACGACGTTCATCTGTACAAACAATAGTACGCAAGTATAAAAACCGTGGGACCACGCACCCGTCATACCGCTCAGGAAGGAGACGCGTTCTGTCTCCTAGAGATKAATGTACATTGGAGCGAAAAGTGCAAATCAATCCCAGAACAACAGCAAAAGACCTTGTGAAGATGCTGGAGGAAACAGGTACAAAATCATCTATATCCACATTAAAACGAGTCCTATATCGACATAACCTGAAAGGTGGCTCAGCAAGCAGCAAGGAAGAAGCCACTGCTCCAAAACTGCCATAAAAAAAGCCAGACTACGGTTTGCAACTGCACATGGGAACAAATATCGTACTTTTTGGAGATGACCTGGCCTCCACAATCACCCGACCTCAACACAATTGAGATGGTTTGGGATGAGTTGGACCGCAGAGTGAAGGAAAAACAGCCAACAAGTGCTCAGCATAGACTGTTGGAAAAGCATTCCAGGTTAAGCTGGTTGAGAAAATGCCAAGAGTGTACAAAGCTGTCATCAAGGCAAAGGGTGGCTACTTTGAAGAATCTAAAATCTATAATATATTTTGATTTGTTTAACACTTTTTTTTTGGTTACTACATGATTCCATGTGTGTTATTTCATAGTTTTGATGTCTTCACTATTATTCTACAATGTAGAAAATATTAAAAGTAAAGAAAAACCCTGGAATGAGTAGGTTTGTCCACTTTTGACTGGTACTGTATATTTTTAAAAGCATTAGGGATTACATGTTAGGGTAATACATGTTAAGATTTGCATAATGCCATGTCTGGGAAAAATGTGTGAACAAATGGTTTAACTAATGGTCACTATTCTACAATTGTCACTCGAGTCTCGCATGAAGTAATGGGAAAGCCCAGGGTTATTCCATTATGGAATTCATGCAACAATTCGTAGCCTAAAGAAATTCTGGAAGGGACATAATTTCTTCCTATCTGTATTTAACTGGTGCCCTGAAAAATAATCACAGGGCTAGATGAGGTGTAACTCCTCTCTCGGGTACGGGATTGCTTTTTGAGGAAAGGCTATGTTGCTCAGGGTCTGTCTTCCTAAAATGTTGGTGCACGTTATTTATGAATTCAAATTGCGTAACGTGCCTGACTGACAGAAATGATTCAAAAGTAATTAGTTGGATGAAAGGACACAGGAACAAAATTAACATTAAACAGCATTGCATCATCGTGAGAGAGCTTGCGATAGATCAGAGTTTTCACACCAGACACATACAGTACTACATAACCAAATACTAAAAGTTTTTCCCTAATAATAATGATAGATTTATTTTATATAGCGCTTTTCATTACAAACAGAATTTCAAAGTCGCTTTAAAACCCTAGTCACTTGGTTTGGATATACTGACACTGAAGTATATGTATTTCATTGCTTTCTTTGCATATATAATTGACACAGCTTGTCAAAAATGTAAGGCAAAGTTTAAATGCATATGATGAGAATGATGATGAAAAGGAAATTGATGGTCTTACATGACATGTCACGTTAAAGAGATGAGGCCCTGAAACGTCAATTAGATTAACACTTAGATTAACAATCCAGAGTGATGTGTCATTCTACCGCAGATATAGGGCATGTTTGATTATGAACAGCATAGATGACAATCTCATGCGAGCACCCTTGAGTTGTATTCTATGCCATATGTCAATGCTTCCTGGCATTCGTATGATCACTTATTCACACCATGTCAGACTGCTGCATACACCGTAGAACTGGCTTCAGGTTTAAGTCTCGAATGCTGACAAGTTGGGGCCRAAGTTGCACTTTAAATTCAGCAACTTCTGTGTTCAGTTCGACATGAACAAATCATTCAGCAGGGAGTGCTTGTTTTTTATTTTTGGAGAAAAAGGTGTGGAAAGTATAATGGCTTTTGGGAGCTCTTTAATTCAAACTTATTCATATGCATGTGTGGCCTCTCTCCAAAATCAAAAGCCATCTCAGACTGTATGGAAAGCAACAGGAGGCCTTGAAGCACTATTTACATCTCTCTTTGGGGTGCACTGTGGTAGCAGACAGGGAAACTAGCTGCCACCACATTCTGTGCTAGCAGGGGAAAAGTACCAAGTTATGTAACTCACTGTAGTTACTATTATCTATTATTAATGCTGAGTTCTGAGTCTCCCCAACACCTCATTACATTCTGAATGCCTTGTATGTTGCCCATGGCAACAATGCCTCAGACAGAGGATGAGGCCAGACTTCAATCAAAACATTGTGCATTTTTTCAGCACGCAACACTCTTGTTTACACACTGTCAAAGGTGTTAAACATATTATGGCTGACACATCTCCCAAACTGCTTCCTATCGCATCCCTATGCTCTTAAAAGATTGATGTTTCATGGACATTTCTATTGGATATTAATGCGAAGCCAATCCCATTGTTCACTTTTTGTGCATTTCTGTACACAGTGTGCTACGATTAAATTGTCCTGTAGCCGACATGATCATGTTGAAATTCAACTAGTGTGTAAGTACGTAGGTTTCATTAGCATTCAAATGACTTTCTGAACATTTTATGTACTACATGTACTAAAACTTTTGTATTGGTCTCTAATGAGTCAGTCAGCAGTTTACTTGTTTTCCAAGTAAATGTAATGACTATAAATAAATGAAGGCAATGAAAGCATGACGGTAAACCTTCTCAGGGATCCACTTCTGCAACTTAATCTCACCTTAAACTATGCCCAAGTCTTTCCTTTATTCTTTAATTAATCGCAAGCCCAAAGAGGCATGTCCTTCTACATGAATTAAAACCCTTGATTATGGAGTCACTCATGTTTAATTTACAGAATATGTTAATGTCAAAAGATACATTGCAGTCATAAAATATGAAGAGGACCCCAGGGCAAAGAAGCTAAAAAAAAAAGGAAGATAGCGTCCTCTCAAAAAGATCAAATGTAAAATAAGACACCAGCGCACAAGCAGGCCACTCAAGTGTCTAGTTGATCCTCTTATCTCATCCTGAAATGCAATGGAGTATTCGATTGGCAGAGTCTGACCAGTTTGTGCCAAAATGGGCGTACTCACTACACCAGACACGGTTACGTCACCACTGTTTGTCTGCAGGGATAGCAACACACACATACACACATAACAAATGAAACTGAATGTGCCTTTCGGTACATAAAAACATGGCAATACAATAAACTAATCATAGTAAGACTATWGCAGATATACCTAAATACCTTTTGGGTTATCTAAGCCATGGCTATTTGAAAACGAATGTAGATGGTTGTTGAGCTTGGAGAACATGTACATTCTAATTGTAGCTTACCTCCATTTAATCCCCTGTTTTAACCTTTACCTACAAATCAGGTATTAATGAATAAAAATTACTTTGTAATGTTTATATTTAGTGTATTTAACCCTCATAATACCAACATATTTTGCATACATGGATTACCAAGAAGAAACTATTGGAAAAAGAAAAAGCAACAGTTTTAGCAAAATATCAACGCTATTTTTATCATAACATCATTGGACATGTAAATAATGTTATCTGAAATCAAAAAATAACTAWAATAGACTGTTATTTTAGCACAATTACAGTTAATTAACATATTCTGTATACAAAAAAATACACTTTCCCTTAAATAATGTTCAGTTTTTTTCCAAAGTACAATAGACATAAGTACAAAGAGCTGATTTCCCTTCATTTTATTGTAGTACCATTCCATTTTTTGAATTTTGAAGTATGCACAAACTTTGCCATTTTTCTGTGGTAAAAAATTACTGCCATTTAAAGGGGCAGTACACCAAATTGGAAATGTCTGTAATTTTATAGACAAAATTAGTAATCCATTGACAATTAACAAAAATATGGTGTAGTTGTATTTATTTACTTACCCACAGTCAGCATGCGTATCGCTACTAGCGAAACAATGGGAGTGGTGTAAAAAGTAACCAATTGTCAATCTTGAGTAAAAGTAAAAATACCTTAATAGAAAATGACTAAAGTCAAAGTGAACGTCACCCAGTAAAATACTACTTGAGTAAAAGTCTTAAAGTATTTGAGTTTTAAATATACTTAAGTATCAAAGGTATACTTAAATATCAAAAGTAAAAGTATAAATCATTTCAAATTCCTTATATTAAGCAAACCAGATGGCACAATTTTCATTTTTTTTTATAGATAGCCAGGGACACACTCCAACACGCAGACATCATTTACAAACAAAGCATTTGTGTTTAGTGAGTACGCCAGATCAGAGGCAGTAGATATGACCAAGGATGTTCTTATAATAATAATAATTTTATTTAACTAGGCAAGTCAGTTAAGAACAAATTCTTATTTACAATGAYGGCCTATCCCGGACGACCCTGGGCCAATTGTGCGCTGCCCTATGAGACTCCCAATCAAAGCCTGGATTTGAACCAGGGACTGAAGTGATGCCGTTTGCACTGAAATGTAAGACCGCCTTAGACCGCTGCGCCACACGGGAGCCCAAATAAGTATGAATTKGACCATTTTCCTGCCCTGCTAAGCATTCAAAATGTAAAGAGTACATTTGGGTGTCAGGGAAAATGTATGGAGTATAAAGTACATTATTTTATTTAAGAATGTAGTGAAGTAAAAGTAAAAGTTGTCAAAAATATAAATAGTACAGTAGCGTTCAGATACCCCAAGAACAGCAATGGGCCTATGGCAGGATGCTTCAAAAAGCATGTCTAAATCCTAAAAGTAACTTCAAACCAAATGTTAGAGCAGCTCAAATACCATAACATATCTGTTGAATACACAGTAGAGTATTATCATATTACAGACATTATTGCATTTATATAACATTTCTGGTAGAATAACTATTTTTGGAAGAATATACACCAATACAGCACCATCTGTAGATTTAGAGGGTAGCTGGTACTGTATCTGTATTACAGTTCTACCAAGAATTCATACCACTGACAGACTTTTATGAGCTGTTTTGACTGCAACTAAGCGTATATGTAAGGTTATTTAGATTTTGTACTCGGTTATACCTAGTTATAACCAGTTCTAACCATAACGAGTACATAAGGTGAGTACATTTCAGCAGGTGATCTTGATTTTGATCTGTTCAAAATCACGGATACAGGTCCCCGCCACCTGATAATATGTATAAGATAATATTATGTTTCCAGAGAATCCTGGATTCAAATAAATACTTTTTAGACTTTCCCTAGAATAACTACTTTTCGGGGAATACACACCAGTACAGCTCTCTGCGGAGATTTACAGCATAACGCAGTTCTATCAAGTATTTACKCCACTGGCAGACTTTGCATACCATTGGCAAATTTGTATATGCACAAAAATAAGGTGATTTTGTACACAGTCATATAATACATGGTATAAAATCTTAGTAGAAACAATCTTAGTAGAGTACATGGGGAGCTATATCTCTGCAGGTGATCTGTCTGTCTGGTCAAAATCACTGGTACAGGTCCCCCATCTGGTGGTATGGGTAACTTGTTATTATGTCTCCAGAGAAATCTAGATTCAAATAAAGGTCCTATCTATCAAATTACTACAGAAGGAATTAGGTGTTTTTGGCTGGGGTCAAACTGACTTGCATTTAGATTTATTAAGAAAAAGTTGATTGGGAAAGTCATGAAAAATTGGTAGAATTTAATAAACCACCTTTGGGCTATAATCAAAATATGCCTCTGGGGTCAAATTGACCCCAGTCCATAGTATGAAGGTTAATATGTGAACGTGTTAAATGACATTCTGCTGTACTTTGCTCTTTACAATGTACTTTATGAGGCAGAAAGAAAATGGATTATCTTGTCGAAACAAAGTTGTTTTTGAAACTTGGGCACCTCCAATAATCCATTGGTCTGATTAATTCAGAGTACAAATCCCAGATAAGGATGGGCTTCTTTATTTCTATTATTTTGGTAAAGCATGGACCGAAACAGGAAAGGAATGTGAAACCTAGTAAACCGATTTAAAGTCCCTACCCTCTTCCCTCTGCTCAAATCCTGTGTGAATGTTTTTTGTCAATGCTGTGAAAATTGACAACTGAAAGGCTAAAGGGCTTTGCAGGTCTAATTCTCCAATGTTTCTCCTTCACACATCGGTGTGGTCATGTAACATATGTTATCAGTAGAATATAAGAAAATATAAAAAATTGTTCTGGGAAAATTGTAATAAGAATATATTGTCTGATTCACAAGTGATGCAAACAGGCAGCCTACTGGGTACACACTGGTTGAATTCATGTTATTTCCACGTCATTTCAATTAAATTATGTTGAACCGATGTGAAATGGACGTCTATGCCCAGTGCGAGACAATGTAAAACCTTGACTCACAGTTATCACAATGAAAAACATATTTATTGGAACTTCATCATCCATTATCTGGTCCCCATTTCAACATTTAGAGGCCTGCTCAAGGTCCCCCTGACAATACCATCAATGAGCACTCCTTGAAAAACTCTGGTTTTACCTTCCTTTGTACTCAGCAGGGCGCTGAAGGAGTGATTCTCCTCTGAGTCTCACATAAACTAAATGGTATATTTATGAATGCCATTTCCACCTGCTTGAAAAGAAATTAAATTGACCCTGCCGTAATCTATCTACAGGGAAAAGAGCTTCCCACGGGACTGTGAGTATGTTGATGTGTTTTCTCCAGCCAGACAAATAGGACTTCCAGGACCAGGAAGTTAATGAAGTATACAAATGCGGCTAAGTCATGATTAAGAGCCTGGCTCAAACTGGAATAGAGATTTTCTGCTTTAAAACCAACTTGGCTCCTTAGAGAAATATGATGAAAGTATGGATATGGGTGGATGCTACAGTATAATCAACCTCCATGGCAGCCCTATAGTATCTTGCAACCAGATTTCCAATTCAGACAGCAGACAGGAATCTAACTCTTTTCACAATTTGACCCGGCTGTAAGAGTCAAAGTAGACAATTGGGTTACCTGTAAAATAACTTTTTTAAATCAAGTTTGAGGCCCCTGTTTACAAAGTTGAAATATAAATTGAGCAAAACTTCACTTTTCTTCTAATCAGATTGGCAGATCTTGCCAATCATTTAGAGTGCAACAATTAAGCAATAAGGCATGAGGGGGTGTGGTATAAGGCCAATATACCATAGCTATATACCTTAGCCGTGGTATATTGGCCATATATCACAAACCCCGATGTGCCTTAATGCTATTATAAACTGTTTACCAATGTAATTAGAACAATAAAAAGTATTTTTTTGTCATACCCGTGGTATACGGCTTTCATATATTACGGCTTTCAGATAATCAGCATTCAGGGCTCGAACCACCCTGTTTATAATGTGAAACAGAGCATGCATTTAGGGATGTTAAAGTTTTACTTTGAGAGGAGATTCATATTTAATCTCTGCTATCTTCTGACTTTTCACCTAAAAACATATAGTACTGTACTTCTGACTGACTATGAGGCAGGACTTATAGCACTGGATATATCATCATATGCCCTAAAGGTCTGCAGACATTTGGCAGATTTTGCATTAACCCCCTGCAACCAGGGCCATAACTACATATGAGGAGACCGAGGACTGGACCTCTGTAATTGTTTTGTCATTTGAAAATCAATTGCGGTTGAACAGCTAAATACTGCTCCCAGCGTTGATCAAAGCTCAGAACGCTTATTTTCTTGATCTGATTGAGTTCTAATCACGACTGCCTCTTTGTGAACGAGTGGAATCATGAACAGTGGTTTGATCGTTATGTTCGCCTGCATCCCCCTGATTTGCCTTTTTAGCAGCACATTCGCCACTCTCTCAAACAGCTAACTCCGCAGTCTTGTGGCACAGGCCGAGGGCCTGAGACATGAAACGAACTACCCCAGCTCTGAGTCAGCTCAAGTAGCCGACTAGAGACGCACGCTGCAGACAGTGTGTTTGTGAGATGCAGGACAAAAGGCCATTTTAAAACCATCTCGTGACTCCTGCCGTGTCTACAGACATCCCCCAAACAAAAAATGACTCATTCGGAGAATGAGTGCTCAACTGGTAAATTAAAGTAAATAAAATTGTTTTGTCATTTCACACCTTACCGTGAAATGCTTACTTACAAGCCCTTAACCAACAACGCAGCTAAAAAAAAAGAGTTAAGAAATTATTTAGTAAATAAAATAAAAAGTAACACAATAAAATAACAATAATGAGGCTATATACAGGGGGTACCGGTACCGAGTCAATGTGCAGGGGTGCAGGTTAGTCGAGGTAATTTGTACATGTAGGTAGGGTTAAAGTGACTATGAATAGACAATAAACGGAAATAGCAGCAGTGTAAAAAAGGAGGGGGGGGGGGGCAATGCAAATAGTCTGGGTAGCCATTTGATTAGATGTTCAGCCTTATGGCTTGGGGGTAGACACTGTTTAGAAGCCTCTTGGAGCTCCGGTATCACTTGTCATGCGGTAGCAGAGAGAACACTCTATGACTATGGTGGCTGGAGTCTTTGACAATTTTTAGGGCCTTCCTCTTACACCGCCTTGTATAGAGGTCCTGGATGGCAGGAAGCTTTGCCCCAGTGATGTACTGGGCCGTACGCACTACCCTCTGTAGTGCCTTGCGGTTGGAGGCCGAGCAGTTGCCATATCAGGCAGTGATGCAACCAGTCAGGATGCTCTCGATGGTGCAGTTGTAGAACCGTTTTGAGGATCTGAGGACCCATGCCAAATCTTTTCAATCTCCTGAGGGAGAATAGGTTTTGTCATGCCCTCTTCACAACTGGCTTGGTGTTCTTGGACCATGTCCAAGCTCTCAACCTGCTCCACTGCAGCCCCGTCGATGAGAATGGGGGCATGCTCGGTCCTCTTTTTCCTGTAGTCCACAATCATCTCCTTTGTCTTGATCACGTTGAGGGAGAGGTTGTTGTCCTGGCACTACACAGCCAGATCTCTGACCTCCTCCCTATAGGCTGTCTCGTCATTGTCGGTGATCAGGCCTACCACTGATGTGTCATCAGCAAACTTAATGATGGTGTTGTATTCGTGCTTGGCCACGCAGTCGTGGGTGAACAGGAGAACGCTGAGCTGTATTCAATAAACAGCATTCTCACATATGTGTTCCTTTTGTCCAGGTGGGAAAGGGTAGTGTGGAGTGCGATTGAGATTGCATCATCGGTGGATCTGTTGGGGCGGTATGCGAATTGGAGTGGGTCTAGAGTTTCTGGGATGGTGGTGTTGATGTGAGCCATGACCAGCCTTTCAAAGCACTTCATGGCTACCTATGTAAGTGTGATGGGGCGTTCTTCATTTAGGCTGGTTGCCATCGCTTTCTTGAGCACAGGGACTATGGTGGTCTGCTTGAAACATGTAGGTATTACAGACTCAGTCAGGGAGAAGTTGAATATGTCAGTGAAGACACTTGCCAGTTGGTCCGCGTATGCTCTGAGTACACGCTCTGAGTAATCCGTCTGGCCCCACGGCCTTGTGAATATTGACCTGTTTTAAAGGTCTTGCTCACATCGGCTACGGAGAGCGTAATCACACAGTCGTCCGGAACAGCTGATTCTCTTATTCATGTGTCAGTGTTGCTTGCCTCGAAGCGAGCATAAAAAGCATTTAGCTCGTCTGGTAAGCTTGCGGACAGCTCGCAGCTGGGTTTCCCTTTGTAGTCTGTAATAGTTTGCAAGCCCTGCTACATCTGACGTGTGTCAGAGCCGGTGTAGTAGGATTCAATCTTAGTCCTGTATTGACACTTTGCATGTTTGATGGTTCGTCTGAGGGCATAATGGGATTTCCGGATTAGTGTCACGCTCCTTGAAAGCGGCAGCTCTAGCCTTTAGCTCGGCGCGGATGTTGCCTGTAATCTATGGCTTCTGGTTGGGATATGTACGTACGGTCACTGTGGGGACGACGTCGTCAATGCACTTATTGATGAAGTCGGTGACTGAGGTGGTATACTCCTCAATGCCATTGAATGAACTCCGGAACATTTTCCAGTCTGTGCTAGCAAAATAGTCTCATACTGTAGATATGTCAGTCAGGTGGCTAGCTGTTGGCAGAGACTTCTATTTCAGTAACTTTGAAGGGCTCTGGCTAGTATTACATAGCCAGCTAGAAGGAGGAAGTAAGCGGCTAACGTTAAATGGAGCCTATATGCTTCTAAGTTCTCATAATAACTTTACTTTACAGAGAGTAGGCTATTGAGACAGACAGTGATGTGGCACTCAGTGGTGAGGCTGAGGCAGAATGCAATGCATGGAGGAGAAAGCAGAGGAGACAGAGAGAGGAAGCAAGCAGAGAGAGAGGTTAGTACAGTGGTTCCCCATGTGAGGTCCCCTGAGAAAATCTGTACTAATCTCATCAAACCAATTAGGAACTTTTAAAAAGAAGATATGTTTCAATATGAACATCTCATTTTAATGTAGGCTTGTCTTCCCACTTGGACTATATTAAAATGAAATAAAAAACGCAAACAACACAGTTCTAAAAATGTCCCACGTTTTCGTTTATATCGGTGGTCGATCGCCTACTGGAGATTACAGTTTACCCATTACCCACCTTTTACCACTACATCACTGATATTAATACAGCATCCATAGTAATATTCTAACAATTAATGTGAATGTGATAATACAATCATCTGTGTGCTCCATTGATGTCTGTTTGTGCGGGGCTTGATTAGTAATGCCTAGGAATACAAATGTGAATGCTATGTGATTTGAGAAAAAAGATACAGTATCTATGTAAAGAGTTGAGGATTTAATGCAATTCATCATTACAACTGACTACCCCTGTCAGGGGTATAACATTACAATTGTATGGCTAATAGGCTATGTGTTATTAGTTCGACTTAGGTAAATGAACCTACAGCAGCCAAGGTGATAATGACTGGGGGCATTTTGCTTGTTTTTGCTGTTCTACAAATAGCATTTTAACCTTTTTTAATTGTATAGAAATGCAGTAAATGAGCTTCAACTTTCAAATAATTTCCTGGGCCTCACTAAAACTCAAACGCTGGGTAGTCATATAACCCTTAATTATTCTCTACATGCAGAAAGCATATCTTCAGTAGTCCACGGTCAGTCCACGGTCAGTCCACGGTCAGTCCACGGTCAGTAGAAAGTGTATTACAATCCACACTCTAACTGACCCAACACTGTACAATCCAGTCATTGTTATTGTAGCTCTACATATGCATGACAGTTCCCCCCAGGGACAATACACAGGTGATGAGAGATGGACTTTATTTGGCTCTCACAAAGCTGGGTTAAAAGGGAAGGACAATGCTACCCTGGGGTGGCAGAACGAAACGAGCAAGTGGTGGACTCAACAATATCCTGGGAATGGTCACATCTAATCAAATCATCAAGTGCACATCAAGGCATCTTCAAAACACATCTCCTTTTTCTATTTCAAACATTGGTGAGCAACAACAATGCCAGCCCACCTCCCCATTGAAATGTCATACATCAGGCCTCCCGAGTGGCACAGCGGTCTAAGGCAATGCATCGCAGTGCTAGAGGCTTCACTACAGACCCGGGTTCGTTCACGGGCTGTATCACAACCTGCCGTGATCGGGAGTCCCAAAGGGCGACTCATCGTGCTCTAGCGACTCCTTGTGGCGGTCCAGGCACCTGCAGGCTGACCCTGGTCATCAGTTGAACAGTGTTTACTCCGACACATTGCTGCGGCTGGCTTCCAGGTTAAGCAGGCGGGTGTTAAAAAGCATTGTTTGGCGGGTCATGTTTCGGAGACACATGACTCAACCTTCGCCTCCAGAGCCCATTGGGGAGTTGCAGCAATGAGACAAGATCGAAATTGGAGTGAAAAATGGGGTAAAATACAAAATAAATAAAAAATACCTCAAAGTTGAGACTGGAGGATTTCAAGTTCATTCCTGTAACATTCTGTCTTGTAAAAGGAGCAATGTATAGTCGACAACTCTTACTGCTCCCATACGTAAGAAAACCCCACCAGAATATGTAAAGGGAAAACTGTAGAATATCATGTTTCAACAAAACACACCATGAAGTCCAATGTAAGAAAGTGTCCTCCGAATTTTATTTTGAAATTAAATTTGTACTATTACTATTACCATAGTCTACAGTATACTGTATGTGCTGCAGTTTCATCCATACCAACCTATAGAACGTGACATGGATCTTGCTGTGAAGGTCTGCCATCATTATTTACTGTCTTAATAAAGCTTATCTAAATGTCTACGACTGCATCTCCTCAGCTCTGTGTTATTTATCATGGAGAGATGGTTGATTTGACATAAACACACACACACACACACACACACACACACACACACACACACACACACACACACACACACACACACACACACACACCGATACCAAAAACGGTGTGGTTTCCCACAACTTCAAAAGAACCAAAGTTGCTAGCTGAGATGTTGTGTTTTGTAAATAGAGAGCGGTCTTAGAAATGTAATCTATCACTGAGTTATTTGTATGTTTGGAAACCCGCCCCTCATCTTTGATTTGATTGTTTACCACAGATTTAAATAACTGAATGGCCGTTACAAATACCCACCCTCTGTTTGCAAACACCAAGTTATGCTGCACACCGCCCCTCATGTTTACAAAACACCAATGTTAATGTTGCACACCACCCCTCTGTTTACAAAACCAATGTTTAAGTTGCACCACCTCCCTC